>NC_067237.1:14874257-14929257 GCF_019924925.1 Ctenopharyngodon idella | reverse complement strand
CATACAGTAATTACACTGCCACATCAACAGATGCGCTTATAACATTTCAATTAGAGGAGGAACATGTGAGTCGACTGAGAATTACACTAACAAAATCTGGGGGAAAAGTAACAGTGACATCTGAGTTTATGAATCTAAATGCAGAAAAGGTTTTATATAATTTATATATATTAGAGATGCACTGATACATCGGCCAATAATCGGTATCAGCCGATAGTTTAAAAACAGCCGATAATCAGCCGATATATCCTGTCAATCAAAAGAGGGCAGGAAAATGCACTGAATTTGTGCTTTCTGTAAAGAAAATGCTAAGAAACCAGTTTGATGTTCAGTTTTAATAGTAATTATATGAATTAATAACATTCAGAAAGTTAAGAAATATTAATTTAATCTTCAGAATTTAGTTAATGAGTGTTAATGTTAATTTGAGTAATGTGTTTGTTTCTAATTGATACCAGTTACTCTGAAACAAGTTGATGAAATGGTGTTTTTATTTGCATTTACTTCAAAATATAATTAATTAATTATTAATTATAATGAAATTATCATTAATTTAAAAGAAGGTATAAAAAGGCAGAACCCCCAAACTATCGGTATTGTTATCGGCAGATATTACTCTGAATAATCGGCTATCGTATCGGTGGAGAAATTTAGTATCTGTGCCTCTCTAATATATATATATATATATATATATATAGTAGATTCATATAGTGCTAATAGTTATTTTA
Source organism: Ctenopharyngodon idella (assembly GCF_019924925.1). Classification (NCBI taxonomy): domain Eukaryota; kingdom Metazoa; phylum Chordata; class Actinopteri; order Cypriniformes; family Xenocyprididae; genus Ctenopharyngodon; species Ctenopharyngodon idella. The sequence goes on along the minus strand of NC_067237.1, from coordinate 14,928,529 downwards.
AAGGGATAGTTCGCCCAAAAATGAAAATTTGATGTTTATCTGCTTACCCCCAGGGCATCCAAGATGTAGGTGACTTTGTTTCTTCAGCAGAACACAAATGATGATTTTTAACTCCAACCGTCACGGTCTGTCAGTCGTATAATGCTTGTCAATGGGAACTCCATCTATAAGAGTCAAAAAGACATGCACAGACAAATCCAAATTAAACCCTGCGGCTCGTGACAACACATTCTGCATCCGGTTGGTGAGGTCTGAAAACACGTTCTGATGACGGAAGTGATGTTTCGCGCTTATACTTCAATGAGTGGACATTTGGACAGTCGGACATACTGTTTTAGAGGTAAAAAATGATATAAATACTGTTCAGTTTCTCGCACAAATCGATCGTTTCGTGTCTTAGGACATCAATGTGTCGTCACGAGCCGCAGGGTTTAATTTGGATTTGTCTGTGCATGTTTTTTTGACTCTTATAGATGGAGTTACCATTGACAAGCATTATACGACTGACAGACCGCAACGGTTGGAGTTAAAAATCATCATTTGTGTTCTACTGAAGAAACAAAGTCACCTACATCTTGGATGCCCTGGGGGTAAGCAGATAAACATCACATTTTCATTTTTGGGTGAACTATCCCTGTAAATGCAAATTTAGCATGTAGAATATTCGGTTGTTAAGTCTGACGTCACGCTGCAGCGCTTCCGGGTCCAAACGCTCTATCTCATACCACAAGAAAACTACAAATGATGCTAATATACACACACGATGTGGTGTAATACTTCCGAAAAATTATAATCATAACCTTTATCTCCATACCAAAATCCCAAATGGCCAGACATTGATTCATCTTTTATAAATCGTTAAAATATTGATGTCTGTGACGCTGTGAGCGCGGAGACTGTTGTGTAGACTGTAAGTATTTTAAATGTTTAACTTTAAAATGTTAACTGTTTAATATGAATAAATAGCGCTCATAAACGGCCGTGGAGATGCCATTCTCAAGTGAAACGAGCCAGAAACGCCGTTCCTTACGTCACGACTTAACAAGCGGATAGATATAATTTTATATATACACTACCATTCAAAAGCTTAGAGTTAAGATGCTCATCAAGGCTGCATTTATTTGATCAAAAATACAGTAAAAATGTGAAATATTATTATAAAGTAAAGGAATTGTTTTCTATGTGAATATATCAGGGTTCCCACACGCCTTGAAAGTACATGAAAACAAATATTGGTCCTTGAAAGTGCTTGGATTAAATTTGAAATAAATTTTGTGAAAATTATAACATGCTCCTCTTAGTCCTAGTGTATTTGTTTTAGAATATTATTTTACAATCAGTGTCCGAAATGAACATTTTCATAGGTGTGTGTGATTTTGATTGTGGACGATTAAAAGGTCTCCACGATCTGCTTTTGAAGAAATATTGTTGTATTGTGCTATAGTGCTTTCTGTCAGTTTCAGTCCTCTGTCTCAACACACTGTGTAGTACAAAGCGACATACATTCACATCACATGTTAACACAGCGGTAGAGATATACTCACACAACACTGCAGTTATTCACAATCACAAAAGTTTATTATTTGCACGAGTTTTAAAGCCTTGCCGGTTAAACATTTTGTCTGACACGTGCTTTTCTGAGCAACCAAACAGATCTCGCCTCCTATTGACTACCATAGTAGGAAAAATAATTACTACGGTAGTCAATGGGGGATGAGATCTGTTTGGTTTCTCACATTCTTCCAAATATCTTTCTTTGTGTTCAGCAGAACAATGAAATTCAAACAGGTTTGGAACAACTTGAGGGTGAATAAATGATGACAGAATGATCATTTTCGGGTGAACTATCCCTTTAAAAAGTCAGAATTGTGTGATTATAAAGCCACACTTGTGTCTTATAAAGTCAGAATTGTGATATATAAATTGCAGTTCTGACTTTCTTTTCTCAGAATTGCAAGCTTATCTATAATATAGTAGTATATATTCTGACTTTAAAGGGTTAGTTCACCCAAAAATGAAAATAATGTCATTAATTACTCACCCTCATGTCGTTCCACACCCGTAAGACCTTCGTTCATCTTCAGAACACAAATTAAGATATTTTTGTTGAAATCCGATGGCTCAGTGAGGCCTCCATAGCCAGCAATGACATTTCCTCTCTCAAGATCCATTAATGTACTAAAAACATATTTAAATCAGTTCATGTGAGTACAGTGGTTCAATATTAATATTTTAAAGCGACGAGAATATTTTTTGGTGCGCCAAAAAAACAAAATAACGACTTATATAGTGATGGCCGATTTCAAAACACTGCTTCATGAAGCTTCGGAGCGTTATGAATCAGTGTGTCGAATCAGCGGTTCGGAGCGCCAAAGTCACGTGATTTCAGTAGTTTGGCGGTTTGACACGCGAAATATTCTCGTCGCTTTATAATATTAATGAGGGTGAGTAATTAATGACAGAATTTTCATTTTTGGGTGACCTAACCCTTTAAGCCACAATTTTTCACTCAATTGCAAAATGTATTTTTATAATATTCTCTCTATATTATAATGTTTTTACTCAAGTAATGATTCATAAAAAATGAAAACCAAAACTAGTATGGAATAATTAGGGATAAGAAAGCTGCAATATTTCCAAAATTAATGTACAAATGATTCTGTACCTCTTCTGGGTTAAAATGGATGCAAATGCAATAAGAGGATTAAAATGTTACTTAGGAGTTCTGTAAGAGGTCTTTCATGACGCTCCTTAGGCTGTGATGTGAATTTGATAGGTGCTTGATATAAAAGAAACGGTGCTTTAAAAAGTCCTTGAATCTGGTGTTCATGAAAGAGTGGGAACCCTGATATATAGTAAAGTGTAATTTATTCAAAGCTGAATTTATTTGATTAAAAATACTGTAAAAATCACTAAATATTATTACAATTTAAAACAGCTGTTTTCTATGTGAATATATAGTAAAGTGTAATTTATTTCTGTGATCAAAGCTGAATTTTCAGCATCATTACTCCAGTCTTCAGTGTCACATGATCCTTCAGAAATCATTCTAATATGATGATTTGCTGCTCAAGAAACATTTATGATTATTATCAGTCATATTTTTGTGAAAACAGTGATTTTTCAGGATTCTTTGATGAATAGAAAGTTCAAAAGAACAGCATTTATTTGAAATAGAATCTTTTGTAACATTATAAATGTCTTTACTGTCACTTTTGATCAATTTAATTGTGTCCTTAATGAATAAAAAGTATTTAAAAGTATAATTTTTTTCAAAATAAATCATACTGATTACACACACACACACATATACATACAGTAGTGGTTAAAACTTTTGGACATCTGGAGGAGATATTTGCTTTAAATGACCCTACAAGTTCAATTAAACCATCAATACATGAGGAAAATATTTTATATTTTTAAATATGAGGAAAGAACAAAACAGTAAACTTAATTATGATGTTTATCTGACAAAATAATGAATCAAAAAAAGTCAAACTACAGCACAGGTTTTATTTTATTATGCAAATAAAAAATGCATAGAAAAACAAAAAGCTCACTGGAAAAATCATACATTGACTAATTATTTATTAATATTTTGTTTTTGCATGTGTTCCTAATTTCTTTGTAAGACAGCCTGGACAAAAATTATGATGTCGCATAATTTGTCATGTTTCATTATCAATTGACTCAAACACAGCTATGTAATATGTTTACAAAATCTTTAACAAATCGTTAATAATTTGAATTAAGATTTAATAAAGTTTTCCTAGGTCAGACGTCACTTCGGCCACTGCAGTTTTCTCTTGATCACAAAAAAGCTGTTGAACATTTCCAGTTACTGCCACGTTTCTTTGAATCCTTTATGCACAGAGACTATATGGGGCAAGTTGTCACAATGAAACCAGTCATTTACCAGCCTTTTCAGCAGAATGTAAACAATAAAAAATAATTATCAAATGCACAACAATTTATGAAACAAAAATTCAAAGTGACAAAAATATCCAATCACTGTTTTGGCCTGTAGATAATGTGGTTAATAAATCTGACATTCAGGGCTGCGGTTCCCGAAAGCATCTTTAGTCAACTATGGTCGTAAGTCCCATTGGACTGTTTGGGAAACGCACCCCAGATTGATTCAGATCACAAATATTATCTTAATCTAAGACAGTTTTGAATTAGATGTTTGAAACCAAATCTACAAAAGCACTGCGAGAGAATTTTCTGACACCAAACCTGAGATAAAGATCTTGTGACAACTAGCCCCGGTCTCCAGGTTAAATGAACAAGCTCCTGAACCTTTAATGTTTGTGGATTCTTATGATGGATGTAAAGTGTTTCATGGATGAAGACATGAGGCGGTTTAACTGCTGAACATTAGCATTTTTGTCTCTCTCTCTATCTCTAACCCCATCATGTCTTTTTCAGTCTCTCTCTCTCTCTTGCCTCGGGCTGTTTGACAGGTTGATGTGAAGAGATGTAAATTCATCAAAATGCATTGCAAACTGTTTCCAAAATCCAATTTCCCGTCTCTCGCGCTCGTTTTACAGCCTCCACCTCACATTCTCTTTATGACGAACAGTGTTCAGCTATAATGAAACATTGTTTTCAGTCCTAATTCATGAGTCTCCATTTGAGCCGAAGCGTGAACCTGCCACAAATGGACAAAAATCTTAATAATACATTCAGTGTGATCAGATCTTTTACTCGTAAACAACACACTGGATTTGCTTGAGGGAAAAAAAGACATAAAAGGTGTTTTTTCTGAGAGCTTCACATTCATCTGAGCCTCCGCTAGAAAAAAAAAAAAACACATGAAGTTACACATGCTCACATGATTCCTCTCTATGAGATCATTTTGGGATCAAATGTCTTCAGATGTTATGGTTTTTCCATACTGTAATACTCCCATACTGACCTCTACAGGAGACACTGAGAACTGCATGAGTGTTTCATCTCTTGCATGATTTTAGGAGTTGACATGATAAAACTATTGTGAATATATAATAAACTGTAATTTATTCTTGTGATCAAAGCTGAATTTATTTGATTAAAAATACTGTGAAAATCACAAAATAATATTACAATTTAAAATAGCTGTTTTCTATGTGAATATACTGTAAAATGTAATTTATTCCTGTGATCAAAGCTAAATTTATTTGGTTAAAAATACTGTGAAAATCACAAAATATTATTACAATGTAAAACAGCTGTTTTCTATGTAAATATATAGTAAATTGTAATTTATTCCTGTGATCAAAGCTGAATTTATTTGGTTAAAAATACTGTAAAAATCACAAAATAATATTACAATTTAAAATAGCTGTTTTCTATGTGAATATACTGTAAAATGTAATTTATTCCTGTGATCAAAGCTGAATTTATTTGGTTAAAAATACTGTGAAAATCACAAAATATTATTACAATGTAAAACAGCTGTTTTCTATGTAAATATATAGTAAATTGTAATTTATTCCTGTGATCAAAGCTGAATTTATTTGATTAAAAATACTGTAAAAATCACAAAATAATATTACAATTTAAAATAGCTGTTTTCTATGTGAATATACTGTAAAATGTAATTTATTTCTGTGATTAAAGCTGAATTTATTTGGTTAAAAATACTGTGAAAATCACAAAATATTATTACGATATAAAACAGCTGTTTTCTATGTGAATATATAGTAAAGTGTAATTTATTTCTGTGATCAAAGCTGAATTTTCAGCATCATTACTCCAGTCTTCAGTGTCACATGATCCTTCAGAAATCATTCTAATATGATGATTTGATGATCAAGAAACATTTATGATTATTATCAATGTTGAAAACAGTCATATTTTTGTGGAAATTGTGATTTTTCAGGATTCTTTGATGAATAGAAAGTTCAAAAGAACAGAATTTATTTGATATAGAAACATAAATGTCTTTACTGATCATTTTAATGCATTCTTGATGAATAAAAATATTAATTTCTTTTAAAAAAAAATATCTTACTGACTGATATATATTCTGTCTGTCATGAGTAACTATAACATGTGCCAAACTGTATTTTTGCAGTTGAATTTTTCAGTTGCATATAACTAAATCAGTATTTATGGCTTGTGTTGATGTGTTTCTGAGAGTTTGTGAATGTGGGATTTGATCATGAACGTCGTGTGGAAACTGCGATGTTGTTTAGAGATGCAGAATCCGTCTGTTCTCCCTCTTCGGTTGTCTTTATTAAAGTGATGTCGTTTCAAATCCAGATCTGAACCCAGGAAAGATCATCAGGAGACGGAGAGTGTCGTCTGCATTAAAGCTTCTGTCTTTATCTCATGTGATGTGAATCACAGCCTCGTCCTGCTCTCATTTCTGTTCATTTTCTGATAAATCAAAGATCAGTCTTTCTTCCCTTTCCATGTGAGTTTTGATCTCTCTCAATCTCTCTCTCGTCTGGTTTCTGTCGATCGCGCCGGACCGACTGACCTCCTACGGAGCTGACATGTGAAGAGGGGTCTGTATCTTGGCAACGCACCTAGCAACCACTTCTCGTAACCATGGATTATAACCTGTTGCCAAGGGAGACAGAGATGGAGGATTGATTTTCAAGGATGAAAAAATATTACACACGAAGAGAAGAGAAGAGAAGAGAAGAGAAGAGAAGAGAAGAGAAGAGAAGAGAAGAGAAGAGAAGAGAAGAGAAGAGAATTTTGCTAATTATGTGTTGCTGAAAAAAAATGGTGTATGATTTAATAATTTTCTTTTAGAAATTGCTGGTAAATTTAATAAAAAATGGTAACTAACACACTGAATTAAATATGAAAATTTGAAGTAGAAAAACTGAAATATTTTCTTGTAAAACGTACAATATTCTTTGCTTTGTTTACAACTTTGGAAGAAAATAAAAAAATTCAAAATAATATGATGTTCATATCTAAAAGTCATCAAAATAACACACACAAAAAAAAGTGTAAATTATTAGATGAAATTAGATGCATTGATTTCAAAAGCAAAACACTAAAAATATATATTTTCAAAGTTGCAAATAAAAGAACAATTTTTGGTGTTTTACAGTCTTTCTGTATAAAATGTTTCAGTATCAAGATCATAAAAATCTAAAAGGATTCAGATCCACCAACACCTGTGTCTCCTAAAATTAAAATTCATTAACTCTTTCCCTGCCAGCATTTTTGAACGTTTTAAAAACATTTCATGACCCTCACACTGCAAAAAATGCTGTTCTTATTTAGAGTTTTTGTCTTGTTTCTAGTCAAAATATCTTAAAGTTCTTAAATCAAGAAGCATTTTCTTGACAAGTAAAAATTATTTTCTTGTTTTCAGGAAAAATAAGTCAAAATTAAGTGAGTTTTTCCTTAAAACAAGCAAAATAATCTGCCAATGGGGTAAGCAAAATAATCTTATTTCAAACCAAAAATAAGCTATATAATCTTGTTTTCAGTTTGGATTGAGATTATTTTGCTTACCCCATTGGCAGATTATTTTGCTTGTTTTAAGGAAAAACTCACTTAATTTTGACTTATTTTTCCGGAAAACAAGAAAATAATTTTTACTTGTCAAGAAAATGCTTCTTGATCTAAGAATTTTTAGATATTTGGACTGGAAACAAGACAAAAATTCTAAGTAAGAACAGCATTTTTTGCAGTGCAGTATATTTTGTTGTATGAATATCTGAACATGCAATATGTCAAAAGAAAGATGTTTTATTCTAGCTTCATGCATTCTTTTTTATCAACACTTGAATGTGGGTCAGTTTCATAAAAAAAAGCAACATTTTGAACAAAAAGCTGAGAAAATCACACTTTTGTCAAAGACTACAATGTGCTTTTATCGTTTCTGCTTCTTCTTCGTCTGTGTTTTGATCAGGAGATTCTGGACTCTTTCAGAAGATGTGTAATAGCGCCCCCTACCCAGAGCTGTAACCATCCTAGACATTGAGGAGGACAAGTCCCCCCCCCCCCCCCCCCCCCCCAATAATTAGAAATGGCCAAATTGTTCTTGTAGGGAAGAGAGGAGTAATAATGCTGGCAGACATTTTAAAGATCTGACCTGTTAAACGTCCCTGTGTGAGAAACAGTCAACAGGTCATGAATAGCTGAAATAATGCAAGTGATGCATGTGCTCAACTTACTGAAAACGAACACAAAATGTTCCAACACACACACACACGCTGAGCGTGGGCAGGTTTATCATTAGACCGAGGGTGACTCTGGGGGGAGCGACACCAACACTTTCATATCCAGCGCTGCCCTGCAGGTCACATGCCTGATTCAGCAGGGGATGATGGGAAAAGAGCGCTTTGAGCAGTCTGTATGAGGGTGAAGGCCTTCATTAGATGAGGATCAGGAGACTGTAGGTGTGTCCCAGATGATGTAGCCTACTATACACTTTGCACTTATACTCAGCAGTATGAGTTTCATAAGGTTGTTTTGTCATCCAGCATCAGTCTGAAGCTCCTCCCCTTCCAAAAAACTGCTACAGTTCAGTGCATGACCTGTCCAACATTCCACACTTCGTTTCTTTTTTTAGTTAATTAGGTGTATTATCTGGGTATTTGAAGAGCATGTTTTTGGCATTCTCAGTGTGAACATTAATTTTTTAATCACACTATACTACAAAATTGCTTACAGTAGTGCACAAGTTTGTGAAATGGGATGCAGTGTGTGTGTGTGTGTGTGTGTGTGTGTGCTTGTTTTGCTAAACTTAAGAGGCCCTAAATGTGGTCACTAGTCAAAAATATCATCATGAATCGACCATATAATGCACTAGAAAAAAATTGCTAGTAAATTTCACAAATATAATTACAGAGAAACACACTGAATTAAAAGCAAGATTGTCATCACATATTATTATTAAGCAGTAAAAACTGCCGTAAATAATTCTGGTTGTGAAATAAGTGCTTCCTTTGTTCACGTGTGATCAGACTTCCGCCTTTTTAACTGTGATGCAGCAGCGCCACCGTCTGGACATGAATGGAAACACAGCGCCGGACTGCAGATGCGTCTGTCCTCGTTGAGCTTCATTTCTTCATAAAAATCAAATGAGAGCGAAAAACGGATCTACTGAGTTCAACCACTGTGAGTGTTTCTCAATCCCTGTGCTTTTAGAGCAGTTTGTGTTTTGTGAAAGACAAAGTTTGAGTGTTTTAGTTTTCACGCATGTTGTTCAGGTTTGTGACCACGTGATGACAGCAGAATCCACCAAACAAACGAAATGCCTCGAGTTTCTGCATGACACAGACTTTGTGTTCTCAGAAAGCGCATATGGTGATGCAAATCATTATTCAGTCAAATAAAATGATCAAAGACTCCATGTAGAAATGCATCACATAATTTCTTTTATGGTTCCTAAAATCATTTGTTTACATGCACAAAATGTTCAAGTGATGCTGTTTTATCATTAACAGAATATATTTAGATGCTCATCTAGTTCTCTTGTGTTTCTTTTATATGGAAAATGCAACTTTTTATCTCATAGTTTTAGTTTTTCTTGCAACTGAGAATTAGTTTTTTTCGAGATTTCAAAACACAATTACCTTTTTTATTCCGTGTCGGAAACAAGCTTCCATACTTTTACTAGTAGATGTGTTAAACCATAAAATAAAAATGCAGTATATGTAATAAAAAACAGCAGCTCAAGCACATCCACTCTCTGTAAATGTATATTCTGAAGGCATAATTGATTTATTAAAATGCAGTTTCTAAACACTCACTTGGACTGTGACTAATGATTCAGTATCTCAGGGAGTTTGAAATGAAACACTCCACAGTTAATAACAAGTTTAACACAAACACCATCCTGTATGCATGCAAATGAGTGTTTATTTATTAAGATATGAGTGTTTATTATTCAGATGAACAGATCTTAGCGGAGTTCAGACGTGTCCAGACCCCGCCCCTCATCTGAACCCTCATTTGAATAATTTGTGCTAATTGCTCACTTATGTGGAGAGGATCTGGCAGCCCTCAGACCGCTGATGAACTACACGTCTCTGGTGCCATTAACTCACTAAACATCTCAGCGCTCAAGTGTCTATTCACACACGAGAGGCCTGCGGCGCGCTGACATCAAATGCTGTTTGCAGGGTGAAATGTTGGGAGAGACACTGACATTAAACTCTGTGAGCTTTAATGTTCGTCTGCCAACTGCTGCTGCAGGATCAGCCCAGGATTTGAGTGAATATCGTGAGTGTGTGTGTGTGTGTGTGTGTGTGTGTGTATGTATGTGAGTGCGCGTGAGCGTGTGTGTGAGCGCAAGTGAGTGCATGAGTGTGCATGACTATGTGTGAGTGTGTGTGAGTGCATGTGAGTGAGTGCATGTGTGTGTGTGTGTGTGTGTGTGTGTGTGTGTGCAAGTGTGTGCGAGTGCATGAGTGTGCGTGTGTGCATGACTATGTGTGACTGTGTGAATGTGTGTGTGAGTGAGTGCATGTGAGTGATTGCGTGTGTGTGTGTGTGTGCGTATGTATGTATGAGTGTGTGCGTGTGTGCGTGTGCATGTGTGTGTGTGAGTGCGAGTGTGTGCGTGCCTGTGTGTGTGTGTGTGTGTGTGCGTGTGTGTGTGAGTGAGAGCGAGTGTGGGTGAGTGTGCGTGAGTAAGTGTGTGTGTATGTACAGGTGCTGGTCGTATAATTAGAATATCATCAAAAAGTTGATTTATTTCACTAATTCCATTCAAAAAGTGAAACGTGTATATTATATTCATTCATTACACACAGACTGATATATTTCAAATGTTTATTTCTTTTAATTTTGATGATTATAACTGACAACTAAGGAAAATCCCAAATTCAGTATCTCAGAAAATTAGAATATTGTGAAAAGGTTCAATATTGAAGACACCTGGTGCCACACTCTAATCAGCTAATTAACTCAAAACACCTGCAAAGGCCTTTAAATGGTCTCTCAGTCTAGTTCTGTAGGCTACACAATCATGGGGAAGACTGCTGACTTGACAGTTGTCCAAAAGATGACCATTGACACCTTGCACAAGGAGGGCAAGACACAAAAGGTCATTGCAAAAGAGGCTGGCTGTTCACAGAGCTCTGTGTCCAAGCACATTAATAGAGAGGCGAAGGGAAGGAAAAGATGTGGTAGAAAAAAGTGTACAAGCAATAGGGATAACTGCACCCTGGAGAGGATTGTGAAACAAAACCCATTCAAAAATGTGGGGGAGATTCACAAAGAGTGGACTGCAGCTGGAGTCAGTGCTTCAAGAACCACTATGCACAGACGTATGCAAGACATGGGTTTCAGCTGTCGCATTCCTTGTGTCAAGCCACTCTTGAACAACAGACAGCGTCAGAAGCGTCTCACCTGGGCTAAAGACAAAAAGGACTGGACTGCTGCTGAGTGGTCCAAATCTCTGATGAAAGTAAATTTTGCATTTCCTTTGGAAATCAGGGTCCCAGAGTCTGGAGGAAGAGAGGAGAGGCACACAATCCACATTGATTGAGGTCTAGTGTAAAGTTTCCACAGTCAGTGATGGTTTGGGGTGCCATGTCATCTGCTGGTGTTGGTCCACTGTGTTTTCTGAGGTCCAAGGTCAACGCAGCCGTACACCAGGAAGTTTTAGAGCACTTCATGCTTCCTGCTGCTGACCAACTTTATGGAGATGCAGATTTCATTTTCCAACAGGACTTGGCACCTGCACACAGTGCCAAAGCTACCAGTACCTGGTTTAAGGACCATGGTATCCCTGTTCTTAATTGGCCAGCAAACTCGCCTGACCTTAACCCCATAGAAAATCTATGGGGTATTGTGAAGAGAAAGATGCGATATGCCAGACCCAACAATGCAGAAGAGCTGAAGGCCACTATCAGAGCAACCTGGGCTCTTATATCACCTGAGCAGTGCCACAGACTGATCGACTCCATGCCACGCCGCATTGCTGCAGTAATTCAGGCAAAAGGAGCCCCAACTAAGTATCGAGTGCTGTACATGCTCATACTTTTCATGTTCATACTTTTCAGTTGGCCAAGATTTCTAAAAATCCTTTCTTTGTATTGGTCATTAGTAATATTCTAATTTTCTGAGATACTGAATTTGGGATTTTCCTTAGTTGTCAGTTATAATCATCAAAATTAAAAGAAATAAACATTTGAAATATATCAGTCTGTGTGTAATGAATGAATATCATATACAAGTTTCACTTTTTGAATAGAATTAGTGAAATAAATCAACTTTTTGATGATATTCTAATTATATGACCAGCACCTGTATGTGTGTGAGTGCGAGTGTGCGTGTGAGTGTGTATGCGAGTGAGTGCATGAGTGTGTGTGTGAGAGTGCGTGTGATTGTGTATGCGATTGTGCGTGTGTGTGTGTGAGTGCGTGTGATTGTGTGTGAGTGTGAGTGCATGAGTGTGAGTGTGTATGCGAGTGAGTGCGCGAGTATGTGTGAGTGCGTGTGCGTGAGTGTGTGTGAGTGTGTATGCGAGTGAGTGCGTGTGAGTGAGTGTGCGTGAGTGTACGAGTGCAAGTGTGTGTGTGCGTGTGTGTTTGTGTGAGTGCGTGCGTGCGTGAGTGTGCGTGAGTGTGCGTGAGTGTGCGCGAGTGTGCGTGCGTGAGTGTGTGTGTTTGTGTGTGTGAGTGAGTGTGTGTATGTGAGTGAGTGCGTGTGTCTTGAGTGTGTGTGTGTGTGTGAGTGCGAGTGTGTGCGTGCGTGCGTGTGTGTGAGTGTGCTTGAGTGAGTGTGCGAGTGTGCGAGTGTGTGTGTGTGTGTGTGTGTGTGTGTGTGTGTGTGTGTGTGGGTATGTGCGAGTGTGTGTGTGATCTCTGCTGCCAGCTCAGAATCTGCCTCTGGACACCAGTGTAAAATCAGAAACGGATCTCTACCATCTGGAGGAGAAGCAGCCTCTGCTGTCACTGTGTCATCCATTACATCTGCGCTCGTGTTCACGCTCACTGTCCTGCACTGATGGATTTTATTTGATTGCACCTCTAATTGAGATGTCAGACGCAACAGTGGGTGTGTGTGCATTAGCCGGCGTGTCTGTTAACCGTTATTTATGAGCGTCATTAGGACGTTAAACCGTCATCCGTTCATGTTTCCAGAAGCTCCGTCACTTCATCTCTGTCATGATCGATTTTAAAGGTTTTCACACAGAACAGTAAATGATGTCGACGGCAGAAGGGCCACAAATACGAGATGTTTGATGCTTCTATTTCTGCTTATAGTTTTGCTTTTAATGATTTGATTTGATTTGATTTTAACTCCACTTAACTGAGATATAGTGTAGTAACATACAATTACCAGCAAGCACTATAGCATTGCTGTGATTTTTAGGACATGGATAATGTGCTTGTTTTTTAGAAATGCACCATGGCAATTTCTTGGTTTTTGGACATTGAAGTAGTGTGTGCTTTCACATTTTATCAGTTCATGCACTCTTTATGAGTCACTATTCACATTGAATGATTCGCTTTGATTTGCATTAAGAACTGTTTGCAGAGCCCATTCAATAGTTCTAGTTCTTTGTCATGTGGATCTATTGTACGGTACATTATTGCAAATCATCTGCGCTCAACGGATATTCACCTCCACTGTCTTGTTTTCCCTCTTTCTCTTCTCTTTCCTTCCTTTCATCTACTTATCTTTCCATCCCTTGGTCCATTTGCGGTTCTATTCAGGCCTGTCCAGGGTCTAATCACTTTCATCATGGTTTCTATTAGAGCGACTGAATACAGAGTAATTAAAGTGAAGAACAAGAGAAAGAGAGAGAGAGAGAGAGAGAGCGAGGGATGCAGAGCCAGTCATCCATGACAGACAGACAGAACAAAAGGGCTGAAGAACGAGATGCTTTACAGGTCAGAGAGACTGAGTCAGTGTTTCTCCAGCCTGAGAATGAGACGCTTTTAAACTGGGTTATGGTATGTCAGATACAGAGTACAATATATGAACATGAGACACCTGGACCTGTGTGTTTCATTCACACCGGCACAAAGGGCTTGTTTCTGTTTCTTGTTCCTCTGCCTGTAAAACCATATGGTAAGAAGTTGTGCCACTCTTTCTTCTGCAAATAACTTTTAAACCCTCTGGCCTAGAAGAATGCATAAAAAGCATTTTTCCTCTGATTTCTGGCCTCATGCACAGCTCAGTGAAGTCATTGATTTAAATCTCTGCCGCTTAAACTGGCAAAGAAAGTTTTGATGAAAACAGCATCTTTGAAGTAATGGTGCAATATATATATATATATATATATATATATATATATATGAGTGTGTGTGTGTGTGTGTGTAAAACTGTAAGCTACCTTACAATATATGGTGAACAACTGTAAATGGTTTTACATTGCAATAAATATAAGTTTACTATAAAATGCTGTCAAATTTTTGCACATAGAAACTATGAACTAGATTTAAAAAAAGTATGTCGAGACAAACTTTACGTTGGCTTGAGAAAGCCGGACCAGAAAATTTTGAAAAAGTTTTAAAAGCTTTAAGTTTGAAGGTTTTCAGTTTAAAATAGTTTGTTTTATTTGAGTAGTTTTAAGAGCCAGATAGATGGCTAACATGATGGCTTATGATTGACATGATTAATAAATGGCTAACATGATTTAGCATTGTTAGCTTGATTAACACATTGCTAGCATGATTTAACACTACTAACATAATTTTGCACATTTGCTATCATGATTTAACACATTGTTAGCATGATTTAACACATTGCTAGCATGCTAGAATGATTTAACACGTTGCTAGCATGATTTAGCATGTTGTTAGCATTAGTTAACACATCGTTAGCATGAGTTAGCACATTGTTAGCATGATTTAACACATTGGTGGCATGATTTAACACATTGCTAGCACGTTGCTACCGTGTTTTAACACGTTGCTACCATGATTTAGCATGTTGTTAGCATGATTTAGCACATTGCTATTATGATTTAGCATTTTGCTCGCATAATGTTAAATCATGTTGTTAGCATGAGTTAACACATTGTTAACATGATTTAACACATTGGTGTCATGATTTAACACATTGCTAGCATGTTGCTAGCATGATTTATCATGTTGTTAGCATGAGCACATTGTTAACATGATTTACCACATTGGTGGCATGATTTAACGCATTGCTAGCACGTTGCTACCGTGATTTAGCATGTTGTTAGCATGATTTAGCACATTGCTATTATAATTTAGCATTTTGCTAGCATGATTTATCATGTTGTTAGCATGAGTTAACACATTGTTAGCATGATTTAACACATTGCTGGCATGATTTAACACATTGCTAGCACGTTGTTACCGTGATTTAGCATGTTGCTACCATGATTTAGCACGTTTGTTAGCATGAGTTAGCACATTGTTAGCACGAGTTAGTGCATTGTTAACATGATTTACCACATTGCTAGCTCATTGCTAGCATGATTTAACGTTGCTAGCACATTGCTAGCATGAATTAGCATATTGTTAGCATGAGTTAACACATTGTTAACATGATTTAGCACATTGCTAACACGTTGCTACCGTGATTTAGCACGTTGCTACCATGATTTAGCACATTTGTTAGCATGATTTAGCATATTGTTAGCATGAGTTAACACATTGTTAACATGATTTACCACATTGTTAGCTCATTGCTAGTATGATTTAACATTGGTAGCACATTGCTAGCATGATTTAGCACATTGCTAACACGTTGCTACCGTGATTTAGCACGTTGCTACCATGATTTAGCACGTTTGTTAGCATTAGTAACCACATTGCTAGCTCATTGCTAGCATGATTTAACGTTACTAGCACATTGCTAGCATGATTTAGCACATTGTTAACATGATTTACCACATTGCTAGCTCATTGCTAGCATGATTTAGCACATTGCTAGCATAATTTACCACATTGCTAACATGATTTAACGTTGCTAGCACATTGCTAGCACGATTTAGCATTTTGCTAGCATGATTTAGCATGTTGATAGGTTCCTCATGAACCAAACTCTTCCAGTCTCAGATACAGCTACAGTGTTTGAAGACGGGAGACGCTGTTCAGCCAATGAAGATCACAGGCTGGCATTATGCAAATTAGTTACAAATCTACGCAGGTTCAGCAGTAAGTGAGACTGAATTACTGACGACTCGTTTCAGCAGTTCACAATCGATTCTTTCTTTTAAGAGACGATAACTTTATTTATCGGCACTTTGATCTTTAAAACTTTGCAGACCTTTTACATTCACAAACAGCTCTATAACACTACATGAAAGGGATTATCTGAAAAAGCTCAACAGGGGCACTTTAAATCAAATGATATCAAAGACTTTAAGTAGACTGTAGATGGTTCGGTTCATGTTCTGACCCAGACCGCTGTTCTGTGGTGTGTTCAGTTGGATCAGAGCAGCTGTAATGTTCAAATCAATCACCCTGAAGCTCAATACGCTCTCGTTCGCTGGTGTAAATCCAATTGTTTTAATTTTACATCGATCAATTATTTGTTCAAGCCGAACATGCTGTTCCTCACGAGAGGAGAAATACAGCAAGAGCAGAACAATGGGAGGAACCGTCTGCAGCTCAAACATCTAACGCAGCAAATCGCTCTGCAGTCTTCTTCTCTTTTCTTCCCCCTCTCTTCATCTTCCTCCTCTTCCCCGGCACAATGACGGCTCTCTCAGTGCTCTTCCACTCCTCTGCCGCGGCTCCACAATAGGTGCTTATTTGGGAAGCACTTTGGATGGAGCTGCAGTCTTGACAGGGTGCCATTATAGCGGGCTGTGAGATTAGACGCACACCCACCCAGAGCCGCTGCAAAGACTCATGGTCCACAGAAACAGTCCTTCATTAGAGGCCCGAACGCGTCACATTTGACACCTCAATGCACTTTGAGTATAAATGCTGACAGTTAACAGCCGGAGTGTAAGTGTATAGATCTGACCATCCGTACACTGCAAAAAGTGCTGATCTTCCTCAGTATTTCTGTCTTGTTTTCCAGCACAAATATCTAAACATTCTCAAATCAAGATGCATTTACTGGAGAAACAAAATGACTTAAGAATTTACTGAAAAATTGATCAAAATTATACTTAAAACAAGCCGATGGGGTCAGAATTGAATTTTCTGACCCCACTGACTTCTTGTTTTAAGCATAAACTCACTTAATTTTGATGATGAATTTTAATGTTTTAATGTTTTTTTTTTTTTTTTTTTTCAGAAAACAAGACTTAATACCTTGAGAAGTAAAAGACTTAAAGGTGCAATATGTAGAATTTTCTGTCCGCTAGCGGTCGCTAGAGGCCTATTCAAAACAAAGGCGTAGCTTGATGACGGCAAGTTTGAGCGCTGAATCTTGGGACATGTGATCTTCACCTCACAGCTGGTTGTAAAGGATCGGGATAGGACTCGGGAAGAAATCATCTTCATGGATGCGATTATTAACGTTACTGTAGTATGAAGCAGAGCAGGACCGAGTGTTGTGGGAGCTGAACGAGGCCGCTGGAGCGATTGTTAATGAGAGACGAACAAAACGCACCTCGCGAGCAGCGTAACTTTTATTATGCCACAGTCGCCGTCGCTGCTTCCGCTTTTCCGGTCATGAGTATGAGGTAACACAACGCTGATATCATATTAGATACATTTGAGTGTGTTGAAAATGATGTTATAATGTTACTCTGTGCGTTCGCTTGGCGGCTGCTGTGAGACACTTGTTGCACCGTTTCAAAAATAGAATCATCATGTGTCTCCTTTGGGCTAGTTAGGACAAAAACTCTGATTAACATGGAAAAGATACCTTTTATCACGTGTCACGGCGTCACGTCACGTCGCATCGCATCTGGTTAGGACATGGTGTTATGCTATTTTTAAGTCTCCTACAATATGTGTACATGCATCCATTTTCTCATAATATCCATTGCATTATCAGCTCTTTTCTCTCAGTGTCTGAAACGCTTCGATCAAAGATTCAGTCTTTCTAAACACCACCTTTCTAAGAGCTTGCTCTGCTCTGATTGGTCAGATGGCCTAGTCTATTACCCTATCTGAATTTCAGCTCTTATTCAGCACTTGATATACAGTTATATGAACAATAGCGTTGATTATACCGAATCAATTCCAGCACGAGTGTAACGGACGTAGGCCAGTAAGAGCTGTACATGTAAACCTCACTCCACTGATCTCAAGAGGCGCTCTAGCGACTGACACTAGAGACTGCGGTCTTAAGCCTCCTTGTTAGAGAGCCCGACTCCTATGCCGGCGGACCTGGGTTCGAGTCCCGCTTAGAGAGGGCGGTTCAAACAGGAGGGGTTACATTGGTGCCGTGACCCGGATGGGAGTGAGGTTTAGGGGGGTGAGTGTAACGGACGTAGGCTGGTAAGAGCTGTGCATGTAAACCTCACTCCCCTAATCTCAAGAGACGCTCTAGAGACTGCGGTCTTTAGCCTCCTTGTTAGAGCGCCCAACTCCCATGCCGGCGGATCTGGGTTCGAGTCCCACTTAGAGCGGGCGGTTCGAACAGGAGGGGTTACATTGGTGCCGTGACCCGGACTGGAGTGAGGTTTAGGGGGGTGAGTGTAACGGACGTAGGCTGGTAAGAGCTGTGCATGTAAACCTCACTCCCCTAATCTCAAGAGGCACTCTAGAGACTGCGGTTTTTAGCCTCCTTGTTAGAGGGCCCGACTCCCATGCCCGCGGACCCGGGTTCGAGTCCCGCTTAGAGTGGGCGGTTCGAACAGGAGGGGTTACAAGAGTCCTCATCCTTTTGAATTGAATTAAAGTGGATTTGCCGCACAGAAAACAGCATCTTCTTGACATGAACAACACGAACCAAACTCTTCCAGTCTCAGATACAACTACAGTGTTTGAGGGCGGGGCAAAGAGATGCCGGCGAGTGAAGCCAATGAAGACCAGAGGCTAGCGTTATGCACTTTATTTGTCATGCACTTTGATCTTTGAAACTTTGCAGACCTTTTACATTCATAAACAGCTTTATTACACACTACATGAAAGGGAATATTCGAAAAAGCACAGTAGGGGCACTTCAAAATTTTAAGTCTTGTTTTCTGAAAAAAAAAAAATGTATCAGCATTAAATGAGTTTATGCTTAAAACAAGAAAAATATCTGCCAATGGGGTCAGAAAAATAAGCTTAATTCAAAGGAAAAACAGTGCAGCCTACAGAGAAAATGTGTGTGTGGATCAGCTGTGAAAAATAAAAGCAGATGAGTTTTGAATTATAGCTTGTTCGCCGCGTCAGGACGGCCTGTCAATATCAGGCAGAAAAGCGTTTCAAGGGCTCGACTTTGTTTTGGTTCACCTCTGATTACCATCATAATCTAGCAAACGTTCTCTGCAGTCCACACACACACACACACACACACAGAGTCTTTGTGCTTGACGTTGTGATTGCCTTGTATTTAACACTCTCTCTGTGTGGCTTTTCTAGCACAAAATGCTTCTCCAATACCGATCACAGCAGAACGCGGCTCATTTCAATCTGTGAAAGGCGTTTTTTTGATTCCATCAGCAGAAAGCTCCGTCAGCCGTGACAAAGGCCATTCGATAACGCGTGCGGGGAGGGGGAGAACATTCACGCCTTTCAGCAGGTTTTAAGAATATTTAGAGGTCTTTTGGGCACTGACGTTAAATTTGCATTTAAATTTAGCATTCAAGATGTAAAATTCACCTTGAATAAAAACCATTATTGGCGTTTAAGGAAAGCTCTGCTGACGTGTTAACCTTTAAAAGCACTGATAACCGCAGTGTTGTGTTGGAAAAGCAGGTGCGAAATGCAGGAAAGTGGACGTTTACTGACGGTAAATAGGATGTAATCGCCTCGTTCACAGCTTGTTGACCTTAATGCTGATCTGTATGCATCTTCTGATGGTTGCCAGATCCTCAGTCAGAGGGGAATTTGATCACTGATCCAAATTAAAATCAGCAGTAAATTGGAGCAGCTGATTGCTTGAGCGCCACTGAGAGTTTCTGTAATGCTGAAGGACACACTCAGGGTACGTTTACACCACAACGGTGTACTAAAAACTGAAAAGCTTTTCCTTTGCATTTTTGTTTTACGCAGGCTACAGACGACAACGTTGTCATACTATCCCTGTTCACACGGATCCGCGAAAACGAATAAAACGCTGTATTCTGCTGCCAGGCCAGTAGATGGCGATGTCACTTTGTAAAGAAACACTACGCACCCAGACTGAACATGTAATAGTTTTCACAAATTTGCGTTTTTGTAGTTTACATTGAGATGATTGCGGGATTGTTTTCAAAAACTTTAAAACCTGTTTTTAAAAGTTTCCGTTTTCAGGCCCCCAAACACCATTGTCATGTAAATCAACGGCTAAAGCGCCAACAAAGTTTTCCGTCTTTAAGTGAAAACTGTGTTGTGTAAACGGCCCCACAGTCTATATGTCACTTCTGCTCTTATACATACTTATTCCTTGTCTGTTTATATATGGAAGCTTGTTTCCACCACAGAATAAAAAAAATATAAAAGGTAATTGCAACTTTTTATCTTGCAATTCCGACTTTTTTCTTGCAATTCTGAGTTTATATCTCACAATTCTGACTTTATTTCTAGCAATTATGAGTTTATATGTCACAATTCTGACTTTTTCTCACAATTCTGAGCTTATATTTAGAAAATTCAGACTTTTTTCTCGCAATTCCGACTTTATATCTCACAATTCCGACTTCATATCTTGCAGTTCCGACTTTTTTCTCACAATTCCGACTTCATATCTTGCAGTTCTGACTTTTTTCTCACAATTCCGACTTCATATCTTGCAATTACGACTTTTTTCTCACAATTTCGACTTCATATCTTGCAGTTCCAACTTTTTTCTCACAATTCCGACTTCATATCTTGCAATTACGACTTTTTTCTCACAATTTCGACTTCATATCTTGCAGTTCCAACTTTTTTCTCACAATTCCGACTTCATATCTTGCAATTACGACTTTTTTCTCACAATTACAACTTCATATCTTCCAATTACGACTTTTTTCTCGCAATTCTGAATTTATATCTCGCAATTCTGAGTTTATATCTTGCAATTCCACCTTTTTTTCTCACTATTCTGAGTTTATATCTCCCAATTCAAATTTTTTCCTGCAATTCTGAGTTTATATCTCACAATTCTCAAATAATTATATCTCTAATACTCTAATGACTGCTAGTTGACATGCAGTTGCAAAGTTACATACTTAGTAAAATGTCTAAAGTGGACTATCAAAATAAAGTGTCAAAGTTTAAAGGCAAAATAGTTTATAATAGATTATTATTAAAATTATTATTATTATTATTATTATTATTATTAAGAATGCAAAATAACTGTATTTATAAAAGGTAAGTGATGTGTTAAGTGAATTAAATATGCACAGAATTTAATAGGCACGGTAAAGATGACATAATTCATGCTTAAAATAACAGTGGTATACAGTAAATGTTGTGTGATATTTTAGTACAATATTCTGAACAGAGCTTCAGTCCTCTACCTCTGTAAACTCTCACAACTCTTCTGCTGGATTTTGATAATTGCAGACACAAAATTGCCACCTCATTTTTCCCCCGTTTCTAATTATTGAGCTCTTCAGCGTTGACAGCTACAGGGAACCAGAAAACACTCTCACACACACACACACGGTGAGCAGCTGAACACTGGTGTGCAATTACACTCCTGCAATTACGGCTCTATTGTAAAGCATAGCATTATGGGGGATTTGCTCTCCATTGCAATTAAAAAAACGGGACAAATCTCCTTCCACATGCACATGCAATTTAGATATTGTGTCACACACTGAGGACAGGAATTCTCATAAAGTTTGGAGACCTGAAGTTTAATCTGCGTTAGGAAGCTTCAAAATAAGACACATTAACTAAGATGTAAGGTGACATCATATTTCTTATTTTAATTATGCCCTCAACAACTGTCATTTTTATTTAAGAACCAAAACTTGTGAATTTAAAGTGTACTTTTCTAGATATGGAAAATTCACAGAAAAGTTCTAATGATATTTCTAATGTTTTAATACATTTATCTAGATACATCAGGCTTTAAAATATTGTATCATGTAGAAATTGCTGTGTGTAAAAAATTATTTAAAATAAAAAATGTAGGGCGGGGCTTGATTTTGTCTGTGGGGAACAGACTGAATGTTTGTGGTTTGCTATTGGTGGATCTCATGTGAGTGACAGGTTGCCCCGCCCTCGTCATCAGAGATGTCAATTTTGATTTCATGGTCACTTTAAATGAACACATTCTGTGATATTCTAACTCTGTCCTGAAGAATATTTGACTGTCTGTCGACACACACAGAGCTGCTAAAGCAGATTATTTCGAGTTAAACTGCGACTTCTACTATTAAATGATGTGAGGGAGAATGTTTCTATATCACACACACACACACACACACACACACTTGACATTTCCCTCACAGCGTGCCGTGTTAGATGACCTCGCATCTCTGTGAGCGTGACGAAGAAGGTAGTGACCCAGTACGAATGGCCACTGCAGGGAGTGTGTACACACACACACACGCTCTCTCTCGCTCTCTCTATGGAGTCTTTAGCCATCTGGCTACATGCTGAATTGTTCGACTTTACATGAGGTCTGAAATAAACGCTCCCTTCTGTGAAACTCAAGAGCTGTAAAACTGTTTGGATCTGAGCGAGGAGAGATCTTACTAACACAACAACCACGAGAGATTAACCCGCTCACATTCAATCAGTTCCACCTGCAGTTACTGTGTTCAATACTAGTTAAACTCCACGACTGTCGACCAGCACAGAAAACAGTCCAGATTCCCTCAGTCAACACGATATGATTGTTTTCACACACCGAGGGACGAGTCGAAATGATTTTCTGTGCTAATCGACATCATGTCAACAGATGCTGCAGAGAGTTTCATTTGTACTGAAGCCATGCACTTGTGAAGAAAGATCGTCTTTCTGCTTCAAAATTTCACATTCATTTCAATGTTTTACTTGCATTTCTTTGTAATTTATTGTGAAACTTGTTAGTAATTTCAGAGTGAAAATAGTTTCAAAGTAGTTCTGCGCCATTTTTGTTTGTTTACTCTAATGAAATACTTTCTTTTATTCTAAAGCACTGTGCATTAATAAATCAGCCCAGTGGTTAATTGTTTATTATTGATTTAATTTTATACTCGAAATTCTGACTTTATATCTCGCAATTCCGACTTTTTTTCTCACAATTCTGACTTTATATCTCACAATTTCAACTTTATATCTCGCAATTCTGACTTTATATCTCGCAATTCTGACTTTATATCTTGCAATTCCGACTTTTTCTCACAATTCCGACTTTATATCTCACAATTCTGAGTTTATATTTCGCAATTTCGACTTTATATCTCACAATTTCGACTTTATATCTTGCAATTCTGAGTTTATATCTCACAATTCCAACTTTATATCTAGCAATTCTGACATTTTTCTCGCAATTCCGACTTTATATCTCACAATTCTGAGTTTATATCACGCAATTCTGACTTTTTTCTCACAATTCCGACTTCATATCTCGCAATTCTAACTTTTTTCTCGCAATTCTGAGTTTATATCTCTTTATATCTCAATTATATCTCAAATACTCTAATGACTGCTAGTTGACATGCAAAGTTACATAGTTGGTAGAATGTCTAAAGTGGACTATCAAAATAAAGTTTCAAAGTTTGAAGGCAAAATAGTTTATTATTATTATTATTACGAATGCAAAATAACTATAAGTGGTTAATTGTTTATTATTGATTTGATTTTATACAGTATGTTCAAAACGTCTGGATGCAGATCAGCATGTTTTTGTGATAATTTTACATCCTTTCCTGTCTAAACATTCGGTTAACAGGGAATCATTAATTATCCCTTTGCTTTTCTGCATAAAGCTCTAATTGTTTTTAATTTAATTGATCAAAATGCTGCAATAAATTCCATTAGAGGGCCTGAAGACTCGTGTGCGGCTGCCATTATCAGGTAATGACAATTACACTGAAGGGCTGTTCAATTAAACTCTCCACGTTCACAGGCTCGACTCGCTTTTAAAGAAGATGGAAAACAGCATTTCATCTCAATGCAGCAAACGGTGTGGAATGTTGCTTGGGAGGAATTCAAATGTTCATTATCAGATGTACTGAGGTATAAACAAATGTCTGTTTTCTTATTGTTTCTGCAACTCTTCACAATGTTTTTCTGGTGAAAATAAGAGTTAAATCAGCTACATTCACACTGGAAAGTTTTGGGAGTGATAACCAATATATGTGTACTTTCTTGTTAAATGTGTTGTATGTTTTTTTTTTAAAGTAATTAAAAGGTTATTAATTTTTTTTTCGAGTCTCCTGCAACAGGTTTACATGCATTAAATATCAAAAAACACTTTAATTTTCTCATAATATCCACTGCAGCATCAGCTCTTTTCTCTCAGTGTCTGAAATGGTTCGTTTAAAGATTCGGTCTCTATAAACCCCGCCTTTCTGAGAGCTGCTCTGCTCTGATTGGTCAGACGGCCCAGTCTGCTGTGATTGGTCGGAAAGCAAACGGTCATTATCATATCTGAATCTCAGCTCTTGATTCACAGTGATACGAACAGTAACGATGGCGTTGGTTTTACCGTATCAATCTCATCAAAGTGGAGTTGACTTGGCAGAACCAAACTCTTCCAGTCTCAGATACAACTACAGTGATTGAGGGCGGGGCAAAGAGACGCTGTTCAGCCAATGAAGACCATTATGCAAATGAGTTACAAACCTACGCAGATTTAACAGGAAGTGAGACTGAATTACTGACGACTCGTTCTGAATCGCGTCTTTCTTTTTGGAGACAAAAACTTTATTTGTCGTGCACTTTGATCTTTGAAACTTTCACATTCACAAACAGCTCTATTACACACTACATGAAAGTGAATATCCTATTTAAGGTGAAATGACTTGTACAGCCAATTTGATTATACTTAAAAATGTAAGGCAGCAACTGAACTGACGTTTTTAAATTGAAATGGATGGAAATGTCAATGTTGCAAAAATTGTCAATTGTGAAATGAAATCGAATCAGCTATAAAGAAGACGATAGTGTCAGTGCAGTCAAATCGATAATATTACTGAATAGTCTTTTAAACCCAATCAGTGTGCATGATTGCATTTATGCATTTGGCAGATGCTTTTATTCAAAGTGACTTGCACTGCATTAATGATATATTTGATCAGTTCATGCATTCCCTGGGAATCGAACCCAGGACTCTGGCGTTGTTTGTGCCGTGATCTACGGTTCGAGCTACGGGAAGGAATTGTCTTGCAAAATCAACAGTCAGTGGAGTGACACTGTATTTAACTGCAGTGTGAATTATTCTCTCTCTCTCTCTGTTCATCTGCATTGCAGTGCTGCGGGACAGATCGGGGCTTTAAGGTGTCACTGGTGTCATGGGAAGTTAATTATACCCCTGCTGCCCCTGGCTGCTCTTCTTCTGCCGTTCCTCTTCTCCTGTTTTCCTCATCAGACGGGGCTTCAGGGGTTTCAGGTACGGATGCGTTTGGAAAGCTTGCTGGGAATTTATTTGCCCTCACGCAGACTGTCGGTCTTCTGCTCCCGATGGCCATTTGATAAAGAAAGGGATTAATGTCACTCGATTCACGCTTCTCCGGGTTAGAGGAGACGTTTAGACTGAGAAATGGAGAAAGAGACGGACCGTTTAAGACTTTGTTCCTTAAAGGAATAACAGAATCTGTGACATATGCCACTGAAAATTATTTTCCACTTATTCAGCGGTTGTGAAAATGAACAAAAATCAGGTTTTCAGGTTTAAATGTGAAATGCAAAACTTGTCAAATCATAATACAGATTGTGTTAAAGCAGCTTCAACAAAACAGTATGATCAAAAAGTCACAGCATGTTTTTCCATTACTTTGACTCAACAGTCAGTTTCAAAAAATAAATACAAACCTGTGCTAAATGGAAGAAAACAAGTTGACAAAAAGATTGAATCCAATATTTGGTGATAATAAAGCAATTTTTTAAAAGGCCGGTACAGCACAAGGTGTTTATCAACGCAAGGGTTACATTTAGAGAAATATTATTATTATTATTTAAGTTTAATTTATTTTTATTTAAGTTTTACTGTAGTTTTATTTCCAATATTTTCGGTTTCTAAATTTTCATTTAGTTTAATTTCTTCATCTTCATATTTGAGCTTTATTTCAATTCATTTTTAAATACAACAGTTTCAAAATTTCATTCTCTCCTCGTTCAAGTAAGTTCAAGTAGATCTGTCGAGTGAACTGACTTAAAGAAACCCACGATTTTTTCAGTAAATATAATATTTCTTGCCACATGAATGTGTGTGAACAGGTGCGGACGTGTTTATATGATTTCATGTGGAGGATTGGTTAAGTGTTTAAACTACTAAATCTACTCTCTAAAAAATACTGGGTTAAAAACAACCCAAGTTGTGTTTGAAAATGGACAAACCCAGTGATTGGGTTGTTTTGACCCAGCGGTTGGGTTAAATGTTTGCTGGACAGTTTTATTTAACTGAACTATTGTTTAAAAATGACTATATGTCTGGCTTAAAATGAACCCAAAATATGTTGGAAATTAAAAATCAGACACATAATCACTAGAGGCAACAATAATAATCAAAAGGTGAACATTTATTAATAAGCAATTTAATAAATATTTTTTGTTTCATCACTAAAACATTAATAAATGTGAATTTCCGACATATTTTGGGTTCATTTTAAGCAAGAAATACAGTAATTTTTAAACAATAGTTGAGTTAAATAAAACTACCCAGCAAACATTTAACCCAATCACTGGGTTTGTCCATTTTCAACCCAACTTGTGTTGTTTTTAACCAGCATTTTTTAGAGTGTAAGAAAACTTAAAAAAAGACGAATTAGTCTGAAATCAAAGTGTCGTTCTAAAACACTCGCTGCACTTCATTATATGATGGTACTATATTTCGCAAAAGGAATATAGTGTTATCAATTTACTGCTCTCGCTGTTATCATCCCTCTTTATTATGTATTCATACTTTCCCATTTTGTCTTTTTAACACAAATAGTATCATTACTCTCTCTGACTGTCTCTCTCTCTCCCGCAGGCAGCTGTGTGTCTGCTTATGAGTGATGAGGGTAATTCACCCAAACAGCCACACGATCATTTCACCCCCTCACACACACACACACACACACACACACACACACACACACACACACACACACTCACTCGCACACTTACACACACTCACTCGTACACTCACACACACACACACACACACACACACTCACTCTCACACTTACTCACTCTCACATACACACACTCACTCTCACACACACACACGCACACACACACACACACTCTCTAAGTGGAGGCATTTGTTGCTGCGTCTCCTGCAGTGTCATGTTCACTGAAGAGTTTATCATATTTAAAAACAGATTTACACCCAAACGAGAAGCAAATTGTTTCTCCGAGATGAGAGGTAGAAACATGAAATAATTGTTCATCAGTAATTGTGAGACACGCAAATCTCTCATGAGCAGAACGGAGGCCGCAGAGGTTCAGCTGGTTTCAACTCATGAGCGTGTGTTTGTGTTTTAATGATGTCCGGCCTGGTAAAGATGATTGTTTTAACCCTCAACATTGGGTAGAACATTGTTGTTGAGACATTGGTTTCCATGCAATTTGACAAAAATCGACACTAAAACGTATAAAAAGTGTGATAAATCTAAAAGAACATCCCAAAACAAATCTGCAAATTCTATTACATGCTGTATTAACCGGGGCAAAATCTGATTTTGATGCCGTTTGATAAACCACATTACAATAATCAAAGGATGGAAGTATTAGTTAAGAAACGATTTTCTTACGAACGCTATATGAAAAACACTTTCGAGATCAATGTCAGATACTAATTCCAATGTTGACTTTGCGTAAAACATGATTAATGTTTGATTTGAAAGAAAGTTCAGAATCAAGCCATACATCAAGATATTTAATAGTATCAACACAGGAACAAGTTTTGGATTTAAATTTCTGTCTAATTCCAAAAAGCATAATATTTGACTTGTTTTATTAAGCATTAATTTGTTAGCCAAAAGCCAATCTTGTAAAGTATTAAAATCAGACTGAAGAGATATTAAATTTGTATAAAATCAGAATTAGATGCATATATGAGAGTATCATCAGCACAAAGTTGAACCTGACAATTTTTTGAGAATTAATGGTAGATTATTTACATAAATAGTAAAAAGAAGTGGTCCCAGTATTGAACCTTGAGGCACACCTCTTTGTTGAATCAGAAGATCAGATTTATTCCCATTTAGGACAGCGCATTGTTTTCTGTTCTGAAGATATTAATTAAACCATTAAACCAATATATTAAAAATAAATAGTTTAACCAGTTTTTCAAGCATTTGAAATTTAAATAGGGGTCAAATTGATTTCAACACAACATGAGGGTTTTACGAATGATTCAAGTCGGCATGAAAGGGAAGTTTCGCTCGTCTTTTCATCCCTATTGTGCCGCATATCCAAGTGTAACGCTTCAAGAACAAATGTAGGGCGAAATGATTTTGTCTGTGGGGAATTGATTGGATGGTTGTGGTTTGCTATTGGTGGATCTCATGTGAGTGACAGGTTGCCCCGCCCTCGTCATCAGAGAAGAGAAGAGATGCTGCAAGAGGGAGGGGAAGATATTCTGATTTAAGATCACTTACTAAGGCACATGAATTTGCACAGATAAATAATTTCTAATAAATATGACAAAAAAACAATCCATTTTGATTTCATGGTGACTTTAATTTTTACTGGAAGCGAGACAAAAACACTCATTAAGAGTCTTTTTGTCAGTGTTGTCATTAATCAAAGGAGCTGAATGGAATTACTCCAGTGTTTTTTCAAAGGAATCCTCCCTTTTCCTCTTGAGAATTGGGTCTTTCTCGTTCAGACAGTCCATTGGTTCAGGCTGAATGATCTGTCGTCTCTCATTCGCTCAGCTTTCATTCTGTCCCAGCTGTCCTCCGGCGGGACCGGCCCGCAGAACCTCTGCTGTCTCTGCTGATTGCGCGCTTAAGTGACAGCGCACACAGAGATAACCAGAGTACTGACAAACCCAAATAACTCACGGATCACTGACCCGCGCGCTGAGGAAATATATGGTGGATCACGGCAAGGTTTTGTCACTGAGGGGAAGAGGAAACTGTAATTGTTGAAGAGAAACATCAAGATTCTGATTTTGTTCAAAGTGAGCAAAGCATCATTAAGATGTGAATCATTATTATCAGGCTTTTTGAAAGACTTCATGTAGGCCATATATAGAAAAATGTTAGGGTGTTTTCTAGACATTTTTTTCCTGTCCGGTCTGAATAGAGTGGGATTTACTCTTTAAAAACCTAGGACTAGTTCGCAAAAGTAGGTTTTTGAAAAAATCTCCAATATTTAAAGAACAATTCGATGGACAGCGGCGGTCCTAGAGGAAAAGTTGCTCAGAATGAGGAGTTCTGCCATGGGTGTGTGAAAAATCACATGATATACAATTCTTTCCGCACTGCATCAACAGGAAGGCACCCCCTGGTGGCTGATTTCTTTCGAATTTCTCACAGGCTTCTAGGGCCGTGAGTCAAACAGGCCCAGTGAGTTTCGTTCCGATCGGCCTCCGTTAACCTTGTCTGACAGCCACTCGAACTTCATTGGCCGACTGCGGTCGTGTTTTTCGAGATATGCGAATGTCCTCATAGACAATCGCAGCACTTTGGACAAAGGCATCACATGCCAGTTTTCAAGTTAATCGGACTGACTGTTGCGTAGCTATAGCAGTTTTCGTGTTTTTTCATTTCATAGCGCCACCAAGTGGCCAGTTGCCACATCCTTTTTCATGCGGCCACAGACTGAGCCCGTACATAGGTTTACCAAGTTTGATTAAATTATCTCATTCCGTTTAAGAGGGATAGCCATTTTAGTAAAAGTGGCCACGCCCACTTCGAATGTTTTGGCATTTTGTTGCGGATGTAAATTGAAATTTTGACTTTTTTTTTGATGATTATCAGACTCCAGAGAATCTTTCTGCAGTGGTTTGGTTCTGATCAGGCGAAAAACCTAGGACTAGTTCGCAAAAGTTGGTATTTGAAATAATCTCCAATATTTAACGAACAATTCGATTGACAGCGACGGTCCTAGAAGCAAAGTTGCTCAGAATAAGGAGTTCTACCATTTGGTATGAATGTTGTGGGCGTGTGCAAAAAATCGCATGATATACAATCCTTTACGCACGTGAAAAACGTGAAGGCGCCCCCCAGTGGCTGATTTCTTTTGAATTTCTCACAGACCTCTAGGGCCGTGAGTCAAACAGGCCCAATCAGTTTCATTCCAATTGGCCTCCGTTAATCTTGTCTGATAGCTGCTCAAACTTCATTGGCCAACAGCGGCCGAGTTTTTCGAGATACATGAATGTCCTAAAAGGTAGTCTTGGCACCTTGGGCAAAGACACCACATGCCAGTTTTCAAGTCAAACGGACTGACTGTTGCGTAGCTATAGCCGTTTTCATGTTTTTCCATTTAATAGCGCCACCAAGTGGCCAGTAGCCACGTCCTTTTTCAAGCAACCACAGACTGAGCCCGTACATAGGCGTACCTAGTTTGGTGAAATGATCTCAATCCGTTCAAGAGGGATAGCCATTTAAGTAAAAGTGGTTCTGCCCACTTCGATTGTTTTGGCGTCCCGTCACGGATGTGAAACGAAATTTTGACTTTTTTTTTATTATTATCAGACTCCAGAGAATCATTCTGCACTGGTTTGGTTTTGATCAGGCAAAAAACCTAGGACTAGTTTGCAAAAGTAGGTTTTTGAAATAATCTCCAATATTTAACGAACGATTTGATTGACAGCGGCGGTCCTAGAGGCAAAGTTGGTCAGAATGAGGAGATCTACCATGTGGTATGAATGTCGTGGGCTTGTGCGAAAAAATTGTGTGATATACAATCCTTTACCCATGTGAACAACATGACGGCACCCCCTGGTGGCCAATTTCTTTCAAATTTCTTGTCAAACAGGCCCAGCGAGTTTCGTTCTGATCAGCCTCCATTAACTTTGTCTGACAGCCACTCAAATTTCATTGGCCGATGGCGGCCGTGTTTTTTGAGATACGCAAATGTCCTCATAGATAATCACAGCACCTTGGACAAAGACTCCGTTTGCCAATTTTCAAGTCAATCAGACTGACTGTTGCGTAGCTATAGCCATTTTCTGTTTTTTCTTTTTATAGCGCCACCAAGTGGCCAGTCGCTGCCTCCTTTTTTACACGACCACAGACTGAGCCTGTACATAGATGTACCAAGTTTGGTGGAATTATCTCATTCCGTTCAAGAGGGATAACCGTTTTAGTAAAAGCAGCCACACCCACTTCAAATGTTTTGGCGTCCCGTCGCAGACGTGAATCAATATTTCAACTTTTTTCCATTACTATCTGACTCCAGAGAATCTTTTTGCACTGGTTTGGTTCTGATCAGGCGAAAAACCTAGGACTAGTTCGCAAAAGTAGTTTTTTGAAATAATCAGTCTGCGCTAGCAACACCAAAGTCATGGGTTCGATTCCCAGGCAATGCAAGAACTGATAACAATGAATGCAGTGTAAGTCACTTTGGGAAAAAGCATTATTGTGAATGTCATAGACAGTGAATAATTCAAAGTGCTTCACACCAGAATGAAAAACACAGACGTAATAACATCGAGTTAAGATCATGGGTTAATTAAAAACAGATTAAATGACGGGATAAAAAGGGAAGTAAAGGATAGATGTTGCCAAATAACTCATGTGTGCGCAGGTGATAAAAATCCATTATATTTTGGAGTGAAGAGACGACCGTGCCAAGATTCCTCCTGTATGAAGACCATTAACATCACATTATGCAAATGGTAATAGCCAAATGCATGTCGAGGGGTAAAGGCCAATCGCGGCACATTTACCAGTCTGACTTTCATCTGCCCTGTGAAGGATGTTTTCAATTAGATTCCAGCTAATTTCACTCACACTTTCATTCACCTTCTGAAAATGCGTCTTTCAGAGCCCAAGTGGCTTCGTGTTCCAGAACTGTGGTTTAATTGTCAGCATTCCTCGAGTTCCTGCTCCGGACGTCCTTTAAACGGATCAGCAAAGGAGCTTTGGAGCTGTTGGCTTGTGTTTAAAGATACAGGACCATCTGAAGAGCTTTTCATGAGTGTCACTTTATATTAAAAACTATATACATGTATGTATATAAGTGATATATATATATATATATATATATATCGCTTGAAACAGATCATGACTTCTTCATGAGATAATAAACAAAAAACAAAGTGCTTGAAAAAGTCTCGTTTTAAAGTTGTATATAGGTACATCTCTCTCTCTCTCTCTCTCTCTCTATATATATATATATATATACACACACACATATATCATACAAGTTTTTAAAAAATATTTAGAAAATATATATATATATTCTTAATATTTGTTATATATATATTTGTATATATATAACATTGTATTGTTATATATAATATGTTATATATATTTGTTTTATATATATATATATATATATATATATATATATATATATATATATATTCTCAAATGATCTGTTTCATGTGTGTGTGTGTGTGTGTGTGTGAAACAGATCATGACCTAATACAAGTTTATTTAAAAAATGTCTAGAATTTTATTTATTTAACCGCTGATTGAATAGCTATTCAACTTGTACATATTCAAATAATTTTAATAAAATATGCATGATCCATCTAGTTAGTCATTTTTATGGATAAATATTTAGATCAGAAACTGAATTGAAGATTGAAGGAAATTGTAGCTGTACATCAGAGGATGTTTTTCAGGAGGAGGTGCATTTTTGGAAAGGTTTTCCAACTCTAAAAAGTAAGTGTTTTTTAATAATATTATTTAACAATATTTGAGGTTACTGTTGCTTTAAGAAGGCTGATCCTCCCTCTCTCCCTCTCTCTATCTCTCTCTCTCTCTTTTATCCCCCCCACCAGCATTTACGAGGCAGCACGAGTGCCGGGCGAGAAACGGAGAGACTCCAGCCCTGCCAGCACGTGGAAGGAGAGGAGAAACAGAAAAGGACAAGGAAAGAGAGGAAGATGCACTCCAGTGAAGTGGAAAGGACATCAGGAGAGAGTGAAGGTCTGGAAGAGATAAGAGAAGAGCTGGATCTTTAACTGCATCGTCCCACAGAAGTAAGTGCGAAAAACCAAAACATCCCTAAGGAATTGCCACTTCATTTCCAGAAGTTTGAATGTGGAAAGGAGAAAAAGTTTAACAGGCTGGATGGATGTTGCTTTTCAAGGGACACGTGGGTAAAATCAGCTTTGTATAATATCTATAACTTTAAAATGAAATGTTTTCTGTTTATTATCTCATGAATAAGTCATGATCTGGCTCAAGCGGACACTAATCACGGACGAGATCGGAAAAGACAGGGAATCGCATGTAATTTGAGCGCCTAAGATAAAGGTATGATTGGAAATCACTCCTGAGGCCAACAAGACGCATGGATCTGAGCGCCGATCCGTCCGCCACGAACGCCCAGCTCAAGCAGGCTCATGCGGGCGGCTTTAAGAAAGTGTGTCGGGTCGAGGAGGACAGCGCGTGTCCGTTCCCCGGGCTGCCGGCAGGTGTGCTGGAAATGAGGGTGAAGGAGGGCAGTAAAATTCGCAATCTCATGGGTTTCGCCATGGCGCGCATGCAGGACGAGGCCCAGGACGGCTCTCAAACCGGACTGAGACAGGTCGTGTTCAGCGGGTCCGGACGGGCCGTCACCAAAACCATCACCTGCGCCGAGATCATGAAGAGGAAGATCGCCGGCCTCCATCAGATGACCAAACTGCAGTACAAGGGCTTACGAGAGGTCTGGGAGAGTCAAGAAGGAGGCGACTCGGAGATGACGATCCACCGAACGCTTCCGTCCATCAGCATCCTGCTCTCCAAAGACCCGCTGGACCCGCTGGAACCGGGCTACCAGCCTCCAGACGAGAGGAACGGAGGCGAGACGGCGGAGAAGCGATCTATAGACTCGTCTGACTCTCTGATGGAGCCGCAGGCGAAGAGAGTCTGTCTCTGAGGATTATGGGTGTGTTAAAGACAATCATTCCCACTGAAACTCTCTCAGAAACAGCCCACGTTTCCACTGACTGAACGATGACGACTATAACCAACCCACTCTTAAAAATAAAGCTTCTTTATTGGCATCGATGGTTCCGTGTAGAACCTTTCCATTGCAGAAAAGATTATTAAAAGGTTCTTCACACTAAGAAAAGTGTCTTTTATGGCATTGCTGAGAAAAACCACTTTATTTTGAAGAAACATGCACGTCACAATCTTGAGTCTCAATCTTGGTTTTGAGCATGCAACATCACTAATTTAATGCAAGTCTTTGATATAATCTGACATATTCATTGGAATATTTGGATAAAGGCACCTGCCAAGTGCATAAATGTAATTTAAACATTATAAAAGGTCAAATTTAAGGCAATCGGTTCATGCATATGATTTTATGAATAAAACTACTGATGTTACTGGTTTCCCAAGACCAAATGCTCAGCTCAAAACCACTTTTCTTTGGTCAGGAACCATGCAAACATCACAGATGGACATTGAAGATGATTTCAGATGCTTCAAAATAGATTGTGATGCTTAGAGAGCCAGTAAAGATCTTTTTTCTGTTTTCATCGTACTATTTCTTTTTCTATCTTCCCTTAGCAGCAGCATGCAACTCACCGTATTTTTCAACATCTATTGCAAGTTTAAGTACAAATAAACTGTTTGCTCCTCATGTTTTCTCTGTCTTTTTAACCGCACAGAAAGTGCCACCGTGTGCAGCTTTTCTGTGATGAGTTCAAGCGCTTTCATCCGGACAAAACGTTCCGTTCCGATAGAGCGGCACGCCGTATCACAGCGCGGTGGGATGCTGATAAATGTCTTTTGAGGGGATTTGTTTGAGGGACGCTTGATTTAATTACATTCACTCTGATAAGCCTCTACCTGCAGACTGAACTAACCTGCGTGCGGCTTCTTTAACTCTATTACATAATGTCACCATCATAATGCTCGATTGCATCTCTGAACGCGAGATAAATCATCTTCTGTAAAAGCAAACATCTAGTCTGCACTGGCAGAATGTTTATTCTGTTTTCCTTTGGAGAGAAAAAAAAAAAGCAATTTCCATCTTAAGAAGTAGAAAAATGTTTTCTGACAGGCAGAGCATCATTCAGAGGTCTGTGGTCCTCATGGACAGGATAAAAAATAGGAATATTATTTTTCCAAATCGACACGAAATCGACTCGCGTCCTTGTTTTGAATCTTTTATTAAAATAAAGCTTGTGAAATAGAGTCATTCATGGTCTTATTATGTCTGTTTTCTGCCCAGCTAACAGGGAACGTTCTGGCAAGGTTCTCTCAACGTTATGAAGAAACAGTAACGTTAATAGAACATTCGTTCAAAGTTAATTATGTTCTCAAAACGTTAGCACAAAAACATTACAACACACTCTAAAAAATGCTGGGTTAAAAACAACCCAAGTTGGGTTAAAAATGGACAAACCCATTGTGATTGGGTTGTTTTGACCCAGTGGTTGGGTTAAATGTTTGCCCAACCTGCTGGGTAGTTTTATTTAACTCAACTATTGTTTAAAAATTACTGTATTTCTTGCTTAAAATGAACCCAAAATATGTTGGAAATGAACATTTATTAATAAGTTTAATGAATAATAATGAAACAATAAACATTTGTTGCATTGCTTATTAATAAATGTTCACCTTTTGATTATTATTGTTGCCTCTAGTAATTATGTGTCTGATTTTTAATTTCCAACATATTTTTGGTTCATTTTAATCCAGCCATATAGTCATTTTTAAACAATAGTTGAGTTAAATAAAACTACCCAGCAGGTTGATCAAACATTTAACCCAACCACTCGGTCAAAACAACCCAATCACAATGGGTTTGTGTATTTTTAACCCAACTTGGGTTGTTTTTTTTAACCCAGCATTTTTTAGGGTGCATGCATTCTTCATGCAACTTTTTTTCTGAAACATTTAGGTAAACATTATTTTAAAT
Source organism: Ctenopharyngodon idella (assembly GCF_019924925.1). NCBI lineage: Eukaryota > Metazoa > Chordata > Actinopteri > Cypriniformes > Xenocyprididae > Ctenopharyngodon > Ctenopharyngodon idella. Next base: position 14,892,485 of record NC_067237.1, on the reverse strand, counting down.
GTCACTACTTGTTTCAGAACATTCAGAGAACATTCAGGAGTAACATTTCCGTAATGTTTGCGAAATGGAATGTTCCCATAACATTTGTATAACCAAGAAAAAACTTTTTGAACCTTCAGAGAATATTCATAAATAGCGTTTTTAGAACGTAATGGGAACGTTAGGAAAACGTATTTAGAACATCTTTTAGTTTGCTGGGTGGCCACTTTTCCAATCAAGTCTCAATATTCTGTTGGAAATACATCAGAAGTGAATACTCATATCAAATTTATGTTGGATTACAGATTATTTTACAGAACAAAATCATAGACGTTTATTCACATGATTTTTAAATGTTGTTCGGCCAAAAAGCAGAGACGGTCTTAGTAAAGTAAAGGAGCAGTTTTGATGCTATATTTTCACATCTATCCTTCAAAGGTCTGTTGTGAGAGGAGAATTCAGTGTGTGTGTGTGTGTGTTAGACGCAGTGAGACGAACAACTGAGTGCTTCTGACAGAGTCACTTCATCAAAATCACAATCTACTGTTTTCTCCAAAAGAGATCACAGATTGTGTCTCTATCAGTTTCTCAGCGGCAGCATTCATCACTGTGAGCGGCAATGTGATGTTTGTGCGGCTCGTCTGCACCGAATCCTCCAGCCACGACCGAGTTTGTGCGTTTCTCTCTGTCTAACCTCAGGACGTTTCTCTTGATCGTAATGAAAATCTCTGAGGGCTGAAAACCACTTAATGCTTTCAATTTATCAAAATGTCTCAGACGTGCTTTTAATATGTGTGCACAAAACAGCCTGTGCAATCTAATTGTGCTGGTCTGCAATCCAAATGGACTTTATTAACGATAAAAAGCCGCACACTGATTTGAATCTTTTTGTCGTCCTCTCGGGTCTTTAGAGGAAAGGTTCAGATAAAAATAATGCTCAAGCTCTTGCAGTTACTTTTATAGAAAAATTTTGGAATACGCTGCAAAAAATGATGTTCTTCCTCAGTATTTTTGTCTTGTTTTCCAGCACAAATATTTAAACACACTTAAATCAAAATACAAGAAGCAAAATGACTGAAGATATTAAGTCGTGTTTACTGAAAAATAAAATGAAGTGAGTTTGTGCTTAAAACAAGAACAAATATCTGCTAATGGAGTCAGAAAAATAATCTCCATTAAAAAGGGAAAACAACGCAGCTTCAAAAAACACAAAAACACTGTAAAGGAAAATTAAAGTATTATAAAAGCAAAACTATTAACATATATTCAGGATTGGGACCAAACACTGGGAGCCGGAGATGGCTCGCATTCGGCGGTGGAACTGCTAACTTCAGACCTAACTTTCATTCGTAGCCGAAAAATGCTGTGACTGACTCCATAACCTGACTATAAATAATCAGTGTACAATTCTGAGAACATATTTTAACATCCTAAATTTCGTAACTTTTTGAGTAAAATCATACAATTTTATGCAAGGCATCAGGCGTTTCCATTACAAGAAAAGACAGACGCGACACTCGTTTAAACTACCCAAACACTGGGTTGTTACGTCCGACCCGGGATCTGGAAAACGCAAAAACTACCCAAACACTGGGTTGTTATGTCTGACCCGGGAGCAGGGTAACACAAAAACGACCCAAACACTGGGTTGTTACATCCGACCCAGGATCTGGAAAACGCAAAAACTACCCAAACACTGGGTTGTTACATCCGACCCAGGATCTGGAAAATGCAAAAACGACCCAAACACTGGGTTGTTATGTCTGACCCAGGAGCAGGGTAACGCAAAAACTACCCAAACACTGGGTTGTTACGTCTGACCCAGGATCTGGAAAATGCAAAAACGACCCAAACACTGGGTTGTTATGTCTGACCCAGGAGCAGGGTAACGCAAAAACTACCCAAACACCAGGTTGTTACGTCCAACCCGGGATCTGGGTAACACAAAAATGACCCAAACACTGGGTTGTTATGTCTGACCCAGGAGCAGGGTAACACAATAACTACCCAAACACTGGGTTGTTACATCCGACCCGGGATCTGGAAAACGCAAAAAGGACCCAAATACCGGGTTGTTATGTCCGACCCGGGATCTGGAAAACGCAAAAACGACCCAAATACCGGGTTGTTATGTCTGACCCGGGAGCAGGGTAACACAAAAACGACCCAAACACTGGGTTGTTATGTCTGACCAGGGAGCTGGGTGATAACCCAAAATAAATTACCCAAAAGGCTCAACCCAGGACTTGGGTAGAAAAAATAACAATAATAGCTTTTGGAATTGTAACCTAATGAAGAGATATCAAAGCTGATGGTTTTGTTTGTGTGAGTGAAAATGACACAATTTTTATTTTTTGGATTAACCTTTTTTTTAAAAACCTTTTGTTTGTTAGTATCCGATGGTTTCCCCAGTTCTCAGTGATTGGCACATCATTATCCTCCTTTTTCCAGCTGACTAAATGATCATCACGGGGCGCCGCACCCAGAGTGATTTTTAGCTACAGCTCGACGTAAATTGAACAAACTCTGGAGGGTCGCAGACGGAGGGGTGTTATCAGAGAGCGTCTTATCTCACAGTCAGCAGTGCTCACCTGCACAGTAATGCAAACACACATACACACATAGAGAGGTCACACACTGCACAGTAAAAACTACATCGACCTGAAGCCTCCGGCAGCCGTTTGAAATTCCCTTCTGAGTGCGGGAATGCAGATGGGAGTGAAGCAGGACACGAGCGAGTAGAGAGCGATAAAGAGAGACGCAGAGGATCAATCCCTGACCCCAATCATACGATTGCAGCTTTAACAGGTCACAGTGTAAACTCTGCTTATTTAAAAAGCACAAACACACTGTGAATATTTACATTTACACTCGTGCATTTGGCCAAAGTGTCTTATATTGGCGTTGCATTTACATGCATTCGCTAGGAATTTAACCTATGACCTTGGTGTTGCTAGTGCCATTCTCTACTGTTTAAATGGATCGACGTACAAAACCGTCATATTATCATTATATTGCAAGTAATCATTACAAGTACAAGCTGTAATCATTGCCTAACATGTTCATTGTGTCTGCTTAACTGCATGAATTAATAACTAACCACATAACATATTATATTATATTTGTATATCACAGCCATATGGACATTACTTTAAAACACTCCTCTCTATCGTATAACAGAGCACTTCCTAATTGTAACATTGAAACATTTTCTTTGGAAAAAAATATGTATTGTGAACAGCACTATACAAATAAACTTGGATTGGATTTAATCTCTGGAAAATACTTTAAGGTTGAAGGAATAGTTCAACCACAGATTTTTTGCGATGGAACACAAAAGGAGATTTAGCGGAATGTTCATGCAGCTCTATAAGAAATTTTGAAAAAAAGTATCTTAAAAGTAACAGTTTCTAGAAGTAAAATATTTATGTAACAGTTTTCAAAAGTGACTGTTTCTAGAAGTGAAATATTTAGAATGTAACGATTTTAAAGTAAAATTTTAAGAATGTTCTGATATTAAATTTTTTTTTTTCATTTTGGTACAACATGAAGGTGAGCAAATGATGACTTTCGACAATTTTCCTCCACACAGCAGGGGAAAAAAAGGATGAGGAGGAAAAAGAAAAAGGAGTGCTTTTTGTATTTGTGAACTGGCCTGTCAAGTTTAATGCTGTCTACAGCCTTTCTCAGGTGAAAATAAATTTCTCTTTTGGATTTCCAAAACCTGTAAGAACTCTGTTCTCTGTTAGCCTCTCTCTCTCTCTCTCTCTGTCTCTCTCTCTCTGTCTGTGGTCGAGGGCTCTGGGTTGTTGTAGGAGTTCACTATCTCTCTCCCTGCAGATGGTGGCGTCTTTTCTTATCAAGAAGAATGGCCGCTGCCTCCGTTTTTCAGACCCTCTTATCTGGGAATCCTTTAAATTGAATATTTACTAGGCTGATGTTCCCAGGCTGTGCCGGAGCGCTGCAGGCCCCGTTCTCTCCGCACCGGACGGACCTGAGCCGACACAAACCGGATCTGTCGGCAAATAACACTAAGATTGATTATGCATTCAAAGGAAATGAATAGACGGCAAAGCCGTGAATGTCCTCAAAAAAAATTTTCTGGAAATTATGCAAACCACTTTCATTTTATATAATAGTAAGAGCAAAAGAAATGGGAAGGGAATGAGAACAGGGGAAATGCAGTGGATTTCTCACACAATTGATCCATGAATCCCCGCCTCTGAAAACTGACAAATCGAAACGTAGCAATACCCGCTGTATTTTCTGACAAGTCTATTAAAGTGCTGTTTGGTCAGATAGTTTTAAATGGACTTTTACAGACATCATCCAAAAATATGGTGAAACAGTTTCTGTGTCACTTATAGTGACAAGACAGACGACACATTGTAGTTTTCTTAAGCTTTTCCAACTCTTTAAACAAATCTTGAGAAGTTTCTGCTGACTAAACTACATCGCTCCCATTCCCAAATGACTGTAAAACATCAAGAGCACCTACGCTTGCTGCAAGACACATTAATGATGATCATGTGATTTCTAAGGATTAAAAACTGTTTCCAGCTCTAATAAAGAATTGTGGAAAGGTACAAATTTTAAAAGTAACAGTTTCTAGAATTAAAATATTTAGAATGTAACAATTTTAAAAGTAACAGTTTCTCGAAGTAAAATCTTAAGAGTGTAACAACTGTTTCCAAATGTAATAACTACAGGCAAAAGCACTGTTTTCTATCTGTTGACATATTTCTGATTTACGGAGTGAATCCAAAACCCCCTCTGTAAAAACCTTTAACTCTAAAGTCAGCAAAATCAAACAAGAATTTTGATTCTGACTTTATCCAATGGTCAGATTTCTGTTCTAGAATGTATGGAAATTGGTGCATATTTAATTAGATAAGGCCTCATTTGCGTATTTAAACATAACATTTCAGAAAACGTGTAATACAAAACATCTGAATCATCTGGGGAATATATGGTGATTTCTACAAGTTTGTAAAAGGGATAGTTCAACCAAACGGCCATTGACTTTCATGGTATTTTTTACTCAATGGCTGCGTCTGAAATCGCATACTTCCCTTCTGTATAGTAGGTGAAAAACAGTATGTGACAAAAGAGGTTTGTCCGAATTCATAGAGTAGGTGAAAAGCCCTACTACTTCCAGTGAGATTCTGAAGTGTGCATACGATGGACGCTTTACTATCCCATGAGGCCACGGGAGAGGATTTGTGAATGGCAGTGAAGCGACTGGCAGGTCACATGATAATGACAACATGGCGAATGTAGTACATTCATACTACACACATTCATACTATATAGAATGTCCTTTTTTAGTGGTACTTATTCAAAATAAGTACCTACTCAAAAGAGTAGCTATATGCAATTTTGGAATCAGCCAATGGCTACACTCAACTGTTTGGTCACCCACATTCTTCCAAATATCTTCTTCTGTTCAGCCGAAGAGAGAAATTTCACAGAATTTTCACACTTTTTTTATGTTCTCATCATTCGCAAAGAAAGTATCTCATGAATATTGCGACACAAATGGCCTACTTTGCTGTTCCCAGACCAGTTTGGTTCTTGTCGTCTTCTCCAGACATTAGCTGGACCCGGATCAGGAGCGTCGGCCAACATCGGCAGCGCGAGCCTGGCGTCTGACAGCTCATGCAGAGACAGCCGTTTTCCTCTCAGAAATTCCTGCGCGTTGAATTAATGGGAGCAGTTGAGGGTGTAATTGCAGTGCTGGAGTCAAAGCTGTGAGACACGATAATGTCCGCTGAATAAAAGCCTGGCAGAGTTTACGTACTGAACAATATTAGCGGATTACACACATCAAACAAGCTCTGATTAATGCCTGAGAGGCAGGACACAGTCGAAACAGGAGGAAATCGGAGATAATTGTATGAATATTTGAAAGCGCTAATGACCTAAAATCATTCTGCACAATGAAGAGTGCACTAGAGGAATCTTTCTTTCTAGCACAAGTCGATTTGTGCTGCGGTTCATTCTGTTGAGAAGGACGTTTGATAATGATCTTAAAGCTTCAAAGCACGCAGTTTTATCTCAGGCCTAAAGATTAAAGGTTACGAAAGTGTTTTTGTTTGACGGTGACGATAAATGAGGGATTGATGACGTCAGCTGAAAAGGAGAGTTGTTTGAGAGGCGGAGCAAATTATGAAGATAAATATAGTCTGTTTTGATTTCATGTGCATCAAGCAGAGTTATTTTAATATCACTGAGGAACTGTTATAGCCTTTTATTAATATTTTGTATTTTTGAGTTTTTATTTTTTATTTAAATTTTAGTTAATTGTGTTTTAGTTGTTGCACTGTAAAAAAAAAAAATATGATCATAAAATCATGACAATATATGTTTTTACGTTACTTTAACTCATCAAAATAAGTTAACTTTCAAAATAAGTTAAAAAAAGTTTTTAACTTTTTTAAATAAATTATACAATATTCAACTCATTTTTTAAAGTCAGTTTAATATAATTTAAGTTGAAATGACTACAGCTGAGTTGATTGTACTTAAAAATATAAAGCAGCAACTTTTTTTTTTACAGTGCGCATTTTTGTCGTTTTTATTAGTTTTCTTTTTTAAAAACATCCATATAATTTTCTATTATTTTTTTTATTGCAGTTTTAGTTAGTTTAGTTTACTTTCCTTTAAGTTATTTTAGTGCATTTAGTTACTGAACTGGAGGAAAATGATTTTGCCTGGAATTAAATGTTTTTTAATATATATTTTTTATTTCAGTTAACATTTCTTTTATTTGAATACATAGAAAAACAATAGAAAAGTACATAGAAATGTGAATGGAAAAACATGTTCTGTGTGAACGGCCGCAAGAGCACCTTTGCTGCAAGATACATTAATGATGATCATGTGATTTCTAATGATTTTCAAAGTTCATGCAGCTCTAATAAGGAATTGTGGAAAAGTAAAAATCTTAAAAGTAACAGTTTCTAGAATTAAAACATTTAGAATGTAAAAATTTTAAAGTAACAGTTTGTAGAATTAAAACATTTAGAATGTAACAATTTTAAAGTAACAGTTTCTAGAATTAAAACTGTCAGGCTTGGTTGCAATGAAGGCAGACGAAGAAGATGAGTACAATTCAACAACATAGTTTAATGTATAAAGATCCAACAGAACAGGCAAGAAGGCAGCAACACAAACACATACAATTAACAATACCAGACAATGAACTGAACTAAGGCAGGAACTTAAATACACAAAGGTAATGGCGAACAGCTGTGAGATGATTAGTGTCCATAGTGACTGATGAGTGGCGGGAACAGAAGCACATGACAATCAAAACAAACAGAACATGACAGTGACTGTGACAAAAACATTTAGAATGTAACAATTTTAAAGTAACAGTTTCTAGAATTAAAACATTTGGAATGTAACAAATTTAAAGTAACAGTTTCTAGAAATAAAACATTTAGAATGTAACAATTTTAAAGTAACAATTTCTAGAATTAAAACATTTAGAATGTAAAACATTTTAAAAGTAACAGTTTCTAGAATTAAAACATTTAGAATGTAACAATTTTAAAGTAACAGTTTCTAGAATTAAAACATTTAGAATGTAAAACATTTTAAAAGTAACAGTTTCTAGAATTAAAACATTAAGAATGTAAAACATTTTAAAAGTAACAGTTTCTAGAATTAAAACATTTGGAATGTAACAAATTTAAAGTAACAGTTTCTAGAAATAAAACATTTAGAATGTAACAATTTTAAAGTAACAATTTCTAGAATTAAAACATTTAGAATGTAAAACATTTTAAAAGTAACAGTTTCTAGAATTAAAACATTTAGAATGTAACAATTTTAAAGTAACAGTTTCTAGAATTAAAACATTTAGAATGTAAAACATTTTAAAAGTAACAGTTTCTAGAATTAAAACATTAAGAATGTAAAACATTTTAAAAGTAACAGTTTCTAGAATTAAAACATTTAGAATGTAAAACATTTTAAAAGTAACAGTTTCTAGAATTAAAACATTAAGAATGTAAAACATTTTAAAAGTAACAGTTTCTAGAATTAAAACATTTAGAATGTAACAATTTTTAAAAGTAACAGTTTCTAGAAATAAAACATTTAGAATGTAACAATTTTAAAGTAACAGTTTCTAGAATTAAAACATTTAGAATGTAACAATTTTAAAGTAACAATTTCTAGAATTAAAACATTTAGAATGTAAAACATTTTAAAAGTAACAGTTTCTAGAATTAAAACATTTGGAATGTAACAAATTTAAAGTAACGGTTTCTAGAATTAAAATCTTCAGAACGTAACAACTGTTTCCAAATTATATATTTTTATTTCAGTTAACATTTCTTTTATTTGAAGTAATTTATGTTTTGGTGGTTTATATGACTATATACACATATTTTTCATCCATTATTAACTTGAAAGTGCTTAATTATCACTTTATTACTGATATAAAGTGAATATGATTCATTTGGTCATGTGATCGCAACAGTGGTCAGTGATATGACTGCAGTCTTAAAGGGCCAGTTCACCCAAAAATGAAAATTCTGTCATCATTTACTCACCCTCAAGTTGTTCCAAACCTGTATGAATTTCTATTCCTGCTGAACACAAGATATTTTGAAGAACTGAACAGTTTCTGGTCCCCATTGACTTCCATAGTATTGTGCAAGTCAACTGTTTCAAACATTTTTTTAAATATCTTCCTTTGTGTTCAGCAGAAGAAAGAAATTCACACAGGTTTGGATCAACCTGAGGGTGAGTAAATGATGACAGGATTTTCATTTTTGGGGTGAACTGGCCCTTTAAGTAAGTAGACAGATCTGACAAAAGTACTCTCCATTTGTTCAGCTGTAAAACTTTCACTGCACCTCTAGAGCGCGCGACCGAGAGCTGACGTCACTGTCTGAGGCTTCGGTCCGTTTCTGTGTTTCTGCTGCCATCTAGAGGTCAGTATGACAGCATGAAGAGACTGCTCACATGAATTTACCGAATTTGTTTATTTTAGTTATTTTTTGTTGCATTCTTTTCCTCAACGTGACCCCCATTCCTATATTAACTAATAATAACAATAATAAAATTAAATTCAATAAAAATCCAACAACCCGCCCTCTTCCTCATGCGTCATCTCTCTCTGCGCCTTCGCGTCATCAGCGCGCGTCCTGTCCTGTTTGGACCCGCAGTTTCAGTTCGTGAGTGACCAGCAGCAGCAGCACGATGATTTCAGCAGCGGTTCTGCGCGGTCTCGCGAGCCTGACCCGAGCACGAGCCGCTCACACAGGTACAGAAACACGCGAGCTCGATGGAGCTGCTGCTGGAGCTTCATCTGATGACAGGAAGCAGCGCGAGGCTGAGAATGTCATTGACCTGTCATTGATTTACTAGATTCACTCGAGTTCATATGATAGCTGACACTTACAGATCATTAGAGGGGTTTGTGTGGTTGTAAGTGTTTGCCCTTGTAATGACCCTCATCATATTTGTCAATTTTGTTGTTTATATGTGTACATTATATTCGTTTAAACTAACAAAGTCTTAATCTTGAACGTGATACATTTTTTTTTTTTCAGGATTCTTTGATGAATCGAAAGTTCAAAAGAACTGCATTTATTTGAAATATAATCTTTTGTAACATTATAAATGTCTTTACTGTCACTTTAGTGATTCATTTAATGCATCTTTGCTGAACACTTACTGACCCCAAACTTTTGAATTGTAGTATATCATGGTTTCCACAAAAGATTAAGCTACTGTTTTCAACATTGATAATAATCATAAATGTTTCTTGATCATCAAATCATCATATTAGAATGATTTCTGAAGGATCATGTGACACTGAAGACTGGAGTAATGATGCTGAAAATTCAGCTTTGATCACAGAAATAAATTACATTTTACTATATATTCACATAGAAAACAGCTGTTTTAAATTGTAATAATATTTTTTTTTTATGTTTACAGTATTTTTAATTAAATAAATTCAGCTTTGATCACAGGAATAAATTACATTTTACTATATATTCACATAGAAAACAGCTGTTTTAAATTGTAATAATATTTTTTTATGTTTACAGTATTTTTAATTAAATAAATTCAGCTTTGATCACAGGAATAAATTACATATTTCAATATATTCACATAGAAAACAGCTTTTTTAAATAGTAATAATATTTTGTGATTTTTACAGTATTTTTAATCAAATAAATTCAGCTTTGATCACAGGAATAAATTACATTTTACTATATATTCACATAGAAAACAGCTATTTTACATTGTAATAATATTTAGTGATTTTTACAGTATTTTTAATCAAATAAATTCAGCTTTGACCACATGAATAAATTACATTTTACTATATATTCACATAGAAAACAGCTGTTTTAAATTGTAATAATATTTTTTTTTATGTTTACAGTATTTTTAATTAAATAAATTCAGCTTTGATCACAGGAATAATTTACATATTTCAATATGCTCACATAGAAAACAGCTTTTTTAAATAGTAATAATATTTTGTGATTTTTACAGTATTTTTAATCAAATAAATTCAGCTTTGATCACAGGAATAAATTACAGTTTACAATATGCTCACATAGAAAACAGTTATTTTACATTGTAATAATATTTTGCATTTTTTACTGTATTTTTGATCAAATAAATGCAGTCTTGGTGAGCAGAAGAGACTTATTTTTTTGTTGTTTCAAAACCGAAGTTTTGACCTGTAGTGTGTGTATACATACATACATATACAGTACCGGTCAAAAGTTTGGACACATTACTATTTATAATGTTTTTGAAAGAAGTCTCTTCTGCTCACCAAGCCTGCATTTATTTGATCAAAAATACAGAAAAAACAGTAATATTGTGAAATATTATTACAGTTTAAAATAATGGTTTTCTATTTTAATATACCTTAAAATATAATTTATTTCTGTGATGCAAAGCTGAATTTTCAGCATCATTACTCCAGTCTTCAGTGTCACATGATCCTTCAGAAATCATTCTAATATGCCGGTACTGTATATATATATATACACACACACACACAAGTATCATGGTAGTATCTTCATATAATGCTTGTATGTTTCTGTATTTCTCATTTACATTTGAATCAGATTTTGCTCTGATCATAAGTCTGAATGTTTTCCTCATGTTTCGCAGCTCCGCTGGCTGTCAGATGTTACTCTCATGCAAAAGTGGAGACGGATGAGGAGTTTGACTCCCGCTGGGTGACGTACTTCAGCAAACCCGACCTGGACGCCTGGGAGCTGCGCAAAGGTGACGAACACCGATGTCTCGCACTGATAAATGAGAGCAGAATACACACATGCGTTTTGTTCTTTAGATTCGAGTGAAGGTGTGTTTTGTTCTTTGTCTTCAGGTATGAACACTCTGATTGGATACGACCTCGTTCCTGAACCGAAGATCCTGGACTCCGCTCTGCGCGCTTGCAGGCGACTGAATGATCTGGCCAGTGCGATTCGCATCCTAGAGGCCATAAAGGTCAGAGAAACACTTGATTTTGTCTGTGATTGGATGGTTGTGGTTTGCTATTGGTGGATCTCATGTGAGTGACAGGTTGCTCCGCCCTCGTCATCAGAGAAGAGAAGAGATGCTGCAAGAGGGAGGAGAAGATATTCTGATTCAAGTTTATGAGGAACATGAATTTAAAACACTTTTATTTATAATAAACACCCAGAATTTTCCATTTTGATTTCATTGTGACTTTAAAAAAAGGTGATATGAGGTGTTTGAACTGGCCCGATTCAGTCTGATGAATTATTACCGGACTCTAATCTACACACTGAAAAGGTCATTCATGTTTAATTACAGAAGAGGCTAATCCGCATCCGTTTGCTCCGTTAATGCCGTCAGCGGGCGGAAGGTTAATTGTTTGCATGTGTGAGTTTGTGAGTGTCAATCTATCTCTCGTGTGTCATCATTAACATGCCGTTCACGCTCTGTTATTCCCGTGTTTTGTCAGGATAAGTCGGGTCCTCATAAGGAGATCTACCCGTATGTGATCCAGGAGCTCCAACCCACGCTGCAGGAGCTGGGCATCTCCACGCCGGAAGAGCTGGGCATCCATAAAGTCTAATGCTGATCAGGGATCCTTCAGAGCAGCTAATAAAGTTGGTTCCTTCTCATTTCACTGACACTTTTACATGCAGAAATGCACTAATAACATGTATTGAGTGTGTCTTTAACTACTGTGTACTTAGTTTGGTACATTTACTGATTGTGTGTTCATGTTGTATTGCAAAACACTTTTGCTGCTATTGAGGTCAGTTATTATTATAATATTTATATAGAAATAATAGATGTAATTAAATGTACAGATTTGACATTAGTATTTTATTCTGTTTCCTAAAGGCTGGCCTGTAATAATGAGATTAATGACATGTACTTTGTTATATTTTTTATGTTTCTCTTCAGGTTTATACATTTTATTAATGGTGGGTAGAAAAAGGATACAGATATGTAAATATTTTCAAGTATATTGTACACATTTCTAACAATGTTATACTATATAGATAGGTCTTTAGACATTAAGTATATATATATATATATATATTAATGTAAATACTACTATACTATAAATTACTGTGTATAGAAATAATATTATATATTTCTATATATAAATATTAATATATAAATATAATATATATATATATATAATTAATGTGTATATATATAAATAAATCTACTACTTTACTATATATTAATTAATGTAAATAAAATAATATATTAATATATAAATAGAATATATATATAAAACATTAATATATACATATGAATGTAAATACTACTTTACTATATATTTATTAACGTATATACAATATAATATATTAATATATATATAAATATAATATTATAATATATTTATAAGTATTACTATTAAAATACTATATATATTACTATTAATATAATAATTTATTATAAAAAGTAATATTATAAAATATTATAATACTAATATAAATGCTACTATATTCATTAATATATATATATATATATATATATATTTATATAAATAGATATAATAAATATATAAATATTATACTATTAATATAAATACATAATATATATATATTTGGAATAGGGGTCCCTTGATATATTTAGAGGTTCGCGGCATAAAAAAAGTTTGAAAATTACAGAAAATAATTACAGATGTAATTACATACAGGTATTTTTAAATATAAGTACAATGTAAAAACATGTATGTACACAATAAGAACACTGTATCAAATGATTAATGTAAATATTAGTACATAGTAGTTAAAGACATAAAGTGTGACCCAGTTTTTATTCTTTCACTTCCAAGTCTGGTGTATAATAAAACCCATCAAATTTTGCCCATGTTGAAATCGTGTCTTTGTTTCTGTTTCAGGGTTTTTGAAGGGGTTTCTCTACCTCTCACTGTATGATATTCAGGAAGTCAAACTCGTCTCGTCCCTTATGAAATAAAGGACCCAATAAATGAAGTAATACTGAAGGAGTGTGTGTGTTTTTCTGCTTCACTGTCAGTGTGTGTTTGAATGATTTATCCTGAGATGAAGAGAGTCTGTACAGTTACACAGACACTGTAAGAGATCACTGTCACTGAAAATAACTACACAATTGTATAAACAGAGACCTATCACCATTCATTCATTATATATATATATATATATATATATATATATATATATATATATATATATATATATATATATATATATACTTTGTAGTAAGTATTATCAATCTTTGAAACGTTTATAGTTAGTTTTTTAGCACACTATTTTTTAAAGAATAGTTAATGGTATCCTGTCCCTGCAGTAGCGCCGGAGCGCCTGTGGGTGGCAGCAGTGCGCAGAATCAGCTGAACGTGACGTCAGGCGAAGAAGAATCTCCCTGTTTACAGCTGTGTTTAAATTATGTTAGCATCAGTTTCGACAGTGTGATTTAAGACATGATTTCTGATTTAAACTTTCATTCTGAAACACCGACATGAGCGACACGATGGAGAGCCGAGAGCAGCGCACTCTTCTGTCCGAGCGCGAGCCTTCAGCCGAAACCAAGGTGATTTTAATGGATTTTAGCTCAGTCAGATCATCTGTTGTTGTATGAAACGCCATTAATAATCAGAAATAAAGATCACGTGTTCAGGCAGAGAGATATCATATAGGGAAACGCTTTTAGCAGCTGGTTTGTGTCCTGTCATCCGCGTTTGAACGATAATTGTGAATTCAAGTTGATTAAATCATGAAAACATGAAATATATCAGAATTCAAGTTTATTATCCAAATAAGTAGCACTAACAAGGAAATTGGCTTTCTAATCTGCAGGAAAATGTATATCAAATAATATTATATATAACACACACTATGATATAGAGTATTTTATATTGTGTTTATGCACAGAATATAAAATACAACACAAATAGTGTGTGTGTGTGTGTGAGAGAGAGAGAGAGTGTTTGTGTGTCTGTGAGAGAGAGAGAGAAAGTGAGAGTGAGAGTGTGTGTGCGTGTGTGTGAGAGAGAGAGAGTGTGTTAATGTGTGTGTGAGAGAGAGAGTGTGTTAATGTGTGTGTGAGAGAGAGAGTGTGTTAATGTGTGTGTGAGAGAGAGAGTGTGTGTGTGAGAGAGAGAGTGTGTGTGTGAGAGAGAGAGTGTGTGTGTGTGAGAGAGAGTGTGTGTTAGTGTGTGTGTGAGAGAGAGTGTGTGTTAGTGTGTGTGTGTGTGAGAGAGTGTGTGTTAGTGTGTGTGTGTGTGTGTTTGTGTCTGAGAGAAAGAGGGTGTGAGAGAGTGCGTGAGTGTGTGTGTGTGTGCGTGTGCGAGTAAGAGAGAGATAGAGTGTGTGCATGTGTGAGAGAGTGTGTGACAGAGAGATAGAGAGTGTGTGTGTGTGTGTGTGTGTTTGTGTCTGAGAGAAAGAGGGTGTGAGAGAGTGCGTGAGAGTGTGTGTGTATGTGTGTGCGCGAGTGAGAGAGAGATAGAGTGTGTATGTGCGTGCGTGTGTGAGAGAGTGAGTGTGTGAGAGAGTGAGTGTGTGAGAGAGTGAGTGTGAGTGTGTGTGAGAGAGTGAGTGTGTGAGAGAGTGAGTGTGTGTGAGAGAGTGAGTGTGTGTGAGAGAGTGAGTGTGTGTGTGAGAGAGTGAGTGTGTGTGTGAGAGAGTGAGTGAGTGTGTGAGAGAGTGAGTGAGTGTGTGAGAGAGTGAGTGTGAGTGTGTGTGAGAGAGTGAGTGTGTGTGAGAGAGTGAGTGTGTGTGAGAGAGTGAGTGTGTGTGAGAGAGTGAGTGTGTGTGTGAGAGAGTGAGTGAGTGTGTGTGAGAGAGTGAGTGTGTGTGAGAGAGTGAGTGAGTGTGTGAGAGAGTGAGTGAGTGTGTGAGAGAGTGAGTGTGTGAGAGTGTGTGTGAGAGTGTGTGTGTGAGAGTGTGTGTGAGAGTGTGTGTGAGAGAGTGAGTGAGTGTGTGAGAGAGTGAGTGAGTGTGTGAGAGAGTGAGTGTGTGAGAGTGTGTGTGAGAGTGTGTGTGAGAGTGTGTGTGTGAGAGTGTGTGTGAGAGTGTGTGTGAGAGAGTGAGTGTGTGTGTGAGAGAGTGAGTGAGTGTGTGTGAGAGAGTGAGTGAGTGTGTGAGAGTGTGTGTGAGAGTGTGTGTGAGAGAGTGAGTGTGAGTGTGTGTGTGAGAGAGTGAGTGTGAGTGTGTGTGAGAGAGTGTGTGTGTGTGTGTGTGTGTGTGTGTGTGTGTGTGTGTGTGTGTGTGTGTGTGTGAGTGTGTGTGTGTGAGTGTGTGTGTGTGAGTGTGTGTGTGTGATCTGTACCAGGTGAAGAATGCAGTTGTTCTGAGAAAGATGTTGATGTTTGATCATCAGAGAGCTGGACTCAGTGAGCAGCCTCAGGCAGCAGGAGAGAGGATCACAGCGGTGGAGAAGAGAGGGCCGTACCTCATGACCAAAGCTCATGCCTTCAACAGCAAGCTCCGTAAGTACGGCAGAAGTCTTCAGATCATGTGAAGCATGATGGGTAATTGTAACAGATGAGCTGAGCTTCTCTGTGCCACGATCTCTACAGAGAAACAGCGGGAAACGGCCAGAAGAGCTCTGCAGAAGAGAGGCTTGAGTCCGGCGGGACCTGTGCTTCATCAGCCCCGACACAAACCAAAGACGTGAGTCTGATGACTGACAGCAGAAGTGATGCATGAAACATATCTGGGCTTGATATTTAATGCAAATCTACTTTTCAGAATACGGTTAAAACGTAATTTTTGAGTTTATATCAGAAATATTGTAAGACTGCACCACGTTCTCTTTCTCTGTGGCTGAAAAATTATATCGTTTTAGTTTTTATTAATGTTTTTTTTTGTTTAATTCTAGTTAAATAATTTTAGTAATTTTGTTACGTGCTTTTGTTATTTTTAATAGTTTAAAATTGTTTTTAAAATGTCCAAGTAGTTTTTATTTATTTTTTGTTATTTTAGCACATCAAATTAAACTAAATTGAGAAATGTTTCCTTGACAACTAGCTGAAATAAAACAAGTTTGAGTTTTTTGTATTTTATTTTATTTCAAGAAACAAAAATGTTTTTTTATGGTTTTAGTTTTAGTTAACTATATTAACCCTGTGCTGAAGTACTAAAATAACTAAATAAACTAAAACCATATAGACAGAAAAATGGCGAAAACAAGCAACAAAATTTTAAAAGTTTTAGTAAATTTGATCACAAGTACAGTAAAAACTGTGTTGTACAGAAAAGTTGATGTTTTTGTAAGCAGAATTTTATATTTGTATATATTTTTTATTATCACCTGTATCTGCTTTTGAAGTTAATATAGCAATAAATTCAAATATTTATTTCAGCTCACGTTTAATTTATTTTATTTAATTTTTTTAGTGTTTTGTTTTAGTTAACTATAATTACCCCGAGTTGAAGTACTAAAATAACTCAATTTAAATAAACTAAATTAGACAAAAATGACAAGCAACAAATTTACTAAAACTTTAACTATAATATATAAAATATAAAAGTACTAGAGATGCACTGATACCAATAGCCGATTATTCAGAATATCTGCCGATATATCGGTGCATCTAAAAAAATAACACTATATCAATGATATTAATACAACACTGAACACACAGATTAATTCAAACTAGAAGTCAGTTAATTGTGTTTTATTTTATGTCACTGATCATCAGTGCCTCCGTCACAGTAAATGAGTCTGGCTGGATAACGGCCTGTTATGAATGATTAAAGCGGGTTTGCCGGTGTGTTTCACAGCTGATCAGTCCTTCTTTTATTTCTCTTTCACAGTGGATTATTTCAGTGCTGTTCTTCTCTTCTTCTCTCTGCAGTGTGAAGTTCAATAAGGGATACGCTGCCTTGAGTCAGACGGGAGAAGATTCGCTCATCTCACTGGATTCAGACAGGTAAGAATCTGCCGCATCAGACGAATCCCAAGAAAGATCTGAATTATAGAAAGAAGTGTGATTGATTGATTGATTGATTTGGTGTTGTTTGATTTCATCAGTGATGCGGAGCTGGATTGTTCATCTGGATATTCCTCAGCGGAGGTTAGTCAATGCCTTTCAGTTGTTTGGTTAATGGGTAGTTAGTCGTTACGGGTGTGAAAGTGCGTCATTATGCACTGATCAGATTCATACAGAATTAAATAATCAAAACTTTCACATTTTTTATCATGATTAGAAAAATCATGAGTATCAAACAAGATTAGCTCATCTGTCAATCATCATTGTATTGCACTGCATTATATGTTTTAAAACTTCAGAGCTTTGATCATAAAACTAAGCGTTTAAATATCATCTTACTAAGACAGTATGTGCATTTTATGTCAGTATCTGCTATACTGTTATAAAGATCTCATGATTTACATTACAAGCATCAGAATTTCATCACTTTTTGTCCATATAAATATCAGCATCTGCAACAAATTGCATATTTTTGAGCTGATTTTCCTCCATATTCTCACTATGTCATATTATATGAGCCATAAAAGCCTGATGAATCAAATGTTATTTTTTTTTCATTGTCTAAAAGTTCAATAAACTGTTATAAAATAGATTTTTCATTCATTTATCATGCTTTACAGGGTTAAATAGTCACATGACTTTATGAACTTCACAAGATTCTTTTTTAATTAACTGAACTCCTGTCATAATATGTAATAATAACGTCTCTCCCATCCCGCAGATTCATCCAGACCTGAGCCGGCAGCTGCTGAAGGACGGATATCACCTGGATGAGATACCTGATG
>NC_067237.1:14836757-14869257 GCF_019924925.1 Ctenopharyngodon idella | reverse complement strand
ATAGGCTATACTGAATTATATTCATTCTGAATACTTCAACATCCCAAAAATGCACATGCACACTTTGTTCAGAGTGGAATACATGCGATTAAAGTGTTTAAATGCCTGTTTATTGCAATTAAAATCATCATATGCCATGTTTTACTATGATTATGGTTGCTACGATTATGAGCTTAAAGGATTAGTTCACTTCAGAATTCAAATTTCCTGATAATTTACTCTCCTCCATGTCATCCAAGATGTTCATGTCTTTCTTTCTTCAGTGGAAAAGAAATGAAGGTTTTTGAGGAAAACATTCCAGGATTTTTCTCCATATAGTGGACTTCACTGGGGTTCAACGGGTTGAAGGTCCAAATGTCAGTTTCAGTGCAGCTTCAAAGAGCTCTACATGATCCCAGACGAGGAATAAGAGTCTTATCTAGAGAAACCATCGGACATTTTCTAAAAAAAATAAACATTATATACTTTTAAACCACAAATGCTCATCTTCCACTGCTCTGCGATGCTCCACGCATTACGTAATCATGTTGGAAAGGTCACGCATGACGTAGTCTTTGCACGTTCTCTTTGTAAACACTGGATCGGTACTTCCACCTACGTCACGCATGACCTTTCCAACGTGATTACGTAATGCGTGGAGCATCACAGAGCAGTGCAAGATGAGCATTTGTGGTTAAAAAGTATATAAATGTTTATTTTTTTAGAAAATGGCCGATGGTTTCTCTAGATAAGACTCTTATTCCTCGTCTGGGATCATGTAGAGCTCTTTGAAGCTGCACTGAAACTGACATTTGGACCTTCAACCCGTTAAAGTCCACTATATGGAGAAAAATCCTGGAATGTTTTCCTCATTTCTTTTCCACTGAAGAAAGAAAGACATGAACATCTTGGATGACACAGGAGTGAGTAAATTATCAGGAAATGTTCATTCTGAAGTCAACTAATCCTTTAAAGTGTTTAAATCAGCATACACCATGTTTTACTATGATTACGGTTGCTACGATTAAGAGCTTAATTGCATCAATTTGATCGAATTATTGTGTTTACATGCCTAAATCTCATTATAATCTCATTATGAGGGTGCAATGCTAACTTGGTGACATCGGCAGAATTTGCAACAACAGCCAAATGTTCATGTTTGCAAAACAAAGATGCGTGCACATGATCAATGAAGGTGAGATTCTGCGAACTGACCCCAAAACATGCTTATGTTTCCAAAACATTTGCAGCTTGAATCAAGAGAAATGACATGAGTTCAGTGAACGCTGAGTTACGCATTTAAAGCTCTTGGAGGGACGTGTTTTAATTTGAGCGTTTGTCTCCGTCTCTCAGGAGGCCGGATTGGCGGGTGGCTTGAAGCTGGAGGCCATGATGGAGCAGCTGCAGCGGCAGCAGCAGGCGCGTCTGGAGATGGAGCACAAGGAGCGGAGGCTGCGTGAAGCTCACATCATGTACGCGCAGCAGGTCGCGGCTCAGCAGGCCATTCTGGCCGCCGCAAGGGCTTCTGGGGCTGGATTCATGAGCGGCGGACAGCTGTCTCTGGTCTCCAATCAGAGCAGCATGGACTCTGAACACGAGGAGGAGCGAGGCCGGGATTCGGATGATGATGATGATGATGATGATGAGATGATGGAGGGCGATGAAGGCAGTGAGGAAGACGACAGGCCGCCGTCCGGGCTGGAGTTCCTCAGGAAGCAGACGCTGGCGCTGCAGCAGGGAGCCGTACATCTGCCTGGGCGCCCCATCGCGAGCTTCTCGGACCCCACCAAAAGAGCCCCGTCGCCCGCCGTCAGGGTCAAACAGGAACCTGAGGACGATCTCTCGCCTGTCGGCCGGCCATCGGCGTCTTCTCCTAACGGCCAAGCGGATTGGAGCTACGACGATCATTTTAAAGCGGTAAGAGAGCTTGTGTTATCTTGACAATGATGTTCTTCATCGTTTCTGTCTTGTTTTCCAGTACAAACATCTAAACATTCTTAAATCAAGATACATTTACTTGAGAAACTAAATTTTGTTAGATATTAAGTCTTTTTTTTTTTTTTTTTTGGCTGAAAAATGTATTGAAATGAAGTGAGTTTTTGCTTAGAACAAGAACAAATATCTGCCACTGGGGTCAGAATAATAAACTTAAATCAATTATTTTTTTTGACCATTCACGATGTGTCAGAACTACTGCAGTTCCAAGAGTTTATATCCTCAAATTCAGAAATTATTTGTTAAATGCAATAATGTTTCAAATAAATATTAACTACTATTTATAGTATATTAAACTGAAACTTTATGCCACTTTGTTTGATTTTACACGACAAAGCTTTTGTAACATTTTTGCTGGTTTGAAACTCAATGTGATCCCTACGGAAGAGGATTAGGGCAAACAATAATAAAAAAATAAAACCATCTGGAGTTTAAAGTCATTATAATGCCAGATTAAACTCGTTAAATTTCTAGAAATAAAAGTCGAGAAAAAACGCATGGTTTTATTTAGACTTTTTTCACTAAAATTTAACGTTTTTGTTCTTGAAACACAACAACTTTATTCTCAAAATTTAATGAGTTTATTCTCAACATTTTATTTCAACTTTTTTTTCTCCCAATTTATCATGTTTTTTCTCGAAACACAACAACTTTATTCTCAAAATATTCTCTACATTTTATTTAGACTTTTTTTCTTGAAATTTTATTCTTAACACTTTATTTCGACTTTTTCTCAAAATCTAACAAGTTTTTTTTCTTGAAACATGACTTTATTCTCAAAATGTAATGATTTTATTCCCAACGTTGTATTTCGTCTTTTTTCTAGATATTTAACGAGTTTTGTCTCAACACAATGACTATTCTCAAAATGTAATGATTTTATTTTCAACATTTTATTTAGACTTTTTTCTCAATTTAACGAATTTTTTCTTGAAACAACTTTATTCTCAAAATTTAATGAGTTTATTCTCAACATTTTATTTCGACTTTTTTCTCAAAATTTAACACTTTTTTTCTCGAAACATGACTTTATTCTTAAAATTCAATGAAAAATGTTTATTCTCAACATTTTATTTTGACTTTTTTCTTGAAATGTAATATGTTTTTTCTCAAAACACAACAACTTTATTCTCAATGATTTTATTCTCTGTTTTATTTTGACTTTTTTCTTGAAATTTAACAAGTTTTTTTCTAGAAACACAACGACTTTATTCTCAAAATTTAATGTTTATTCTCAACATTTTATTTAGACTATTTTTCTCTAAATTTATCAAGATTTTTCTCAAATCATATTGACTTTATTCTCAAAATTTAATGTTTATTCTCAACATTGTATTTCGACTTTTTTCTAGAAATGTAACGAGTTTAATCTTGCATTATAATGACCTTGATCTCATTTTTTGTTGTTTTTTTTAATTCCTTGTCCCTAATCCTCTTCCGAAGAACCCAGCATTATTCTTATTCTACAGCAAATGAACATCATTTCTATGTTTGTTTCCGAGCAGCAGGCTGAATGTTTCGGAAGCGCAGTAGTGTTTGATGAGTCAGTGTGTCGTCGCGGTGGTTTGGTCATGATTTCTCCCTCTCGTCCTCTTTGCACCTTTCCACACGTGTTTGTGTTTGGTTTTAGCTGTATCGGCCCCTCAGGAGAAACATCTGCTCCGATCCGCTGCTGTTCTGCTCGCCGCGTGCGCGCTGGCACGGAGCCGGACACTTCACTTGACTTATTTGTTCTCTTACGCTCCTGCCAAACGCTGAGTCGACTTTGGCCAGCGTCCAGACTGTGTAAAGAGACATTTGGCCCAATTTTGTCAGTTAACACGTGGGAGTGTTTGTGCACGCGTGTAGTGGGCGTGTGTTACGAATTGCACAGTAGCCTCAGCGCTCTAGGCGTGATCTGCAGCATAATGCAAGTTTCCTTCAAAATGCCTTGATTTTAATGGGAATGCTGCATCAGAAGGTTTTGTGAAAGTGATTCTCTGACATGCAGCTAAAACCTGAACTTCAAATGCAATGCATTCTGATGTTTCCTTTCCACAGTCCCAAAATGCACTCTTTGAACGCTTCTTGAAGTATTTCTAGTGTGCATATCATCATGCAATGCCATTTGCAACCATTTTGCTTCCATGATTTGACATGTTTCAGAGTAAAGCAGAATAAATACATTTTACATTTATGCATTGTGATGGAGCAGACTTGATTGATGCACTGGTGAATCGATTACAATAAGACCAGAAACATGAATTGAATAGACAGTAAATCAAGTCAGTTTTGATTTCAGGTGGACTGTCGACTGATTGTGAATCTGTTGACGTCTTGCTGTGAGCGTGAATCAGCTGATCTGTGCACATGAAGAGCCTCTGATGTGATTAAAGGGCTGTAACTGCTTATTTATAGAGACAACATCCATTCTACCTTCCCAAGATAGAACAGCAGTGTGGAAATGGACAGAGAGACAAAGATTCAAGTCCTACTTATCATTTTGGAAGTCAGAATTACGATGCAATGTGCTTCAAGCTGATTTTGATTGAATTTGATGCATTGAGCGATTTCATATATCTTGCTTTTTTCACTTCTCAACAAACACGGGAGGCTTTTTAGTGCATAAAAAATGTAAACGACACACATTAAGTGTGTTGGTTATGCATTGTCATTTTCTGTGGCTGCATGACAGGAAATGTAGTTTTGTTCTGCAATCATGTGGCCTCATAAAATCAGATGAGTAGTATCTTCTGGCCAGATCCATATGCATTTAATTGTTTGCAAAATACATGCAAAATAAATTCTACAGTGACTCTTAACTTTTCTCCATGCATCTGTGATTCAAATTCATCAATGCATATTATTCTGAAGAAAAAAAATGGACAAAATCAAGTCTGCTAAATGCATTAATGTCAAATGTAATGTAAATATATTCTGCTTTATTTTGAAAATGCTTGCAAATGTATTGCATGTTGATATTAAGAGCATCTGCACACTAGAAAAACTTCAGGAAGCATTTGAAGGATATGGTTGTGGCATTATAGTGGTGCACATGTTGCTCATCTGATCTCATAGATGTCATCATTCTGACTTGAAGACAACAGAGACAATGATTCTGATCTGAAGGGTAAAACGCATTAATTTCACTAACCCTGATCAGACTGTCAGTGATGAAATCCTCATTTCATTGAGAGGAAGAGGAAATACAGATGGTCAGGAGGGGAGGGCAGCGTCATTGTGCCGTCCGTCTCTCTCTTTGTGTCCTGTCTTTTATGTGCTCTGTCATTATGTGTGGCCAGCGGTGTATAATGACACCTCTTCATGGCCGGCAGATTCAGGTTGCGTGGTTGAGGGGGGAAGGTTCAGAGACAGCGGGACGACGCGCTCTCTCGTTTTAATGGTATCTCTGTGAGTTTTAATGACAGCTGCTGTAAATTCCTTTCTGAAGTGAACAGACAGGATGTCGTGTTCAGATGTTCAGATGCTTGATTGATCTATCAGAAGACTGAAGTGTGTGTGTGTGTGTGTGTGTATTTATATATACACACAGTCAAACCAAAAATTATTCAGATATTTTTGGTATGTTTACTAGTGTGTTCAGGACACTAGTTCATTAATGTAAGTGAGGATAGCAAAATAAAGTAAACTGTGACATATTATACCCAAAAATTCTTCATACAGTGGACTACCAGTAAAAATTTGAAACCAAAAATTATTCAGACACTTTGACCTGACCATGTTTTGCTTAAGTGTTATCTGACATAATTTAAGATTTTTTTTTTTCTGACACAGTTTAACTCTGAGAAGTTAGAAAGTTTTTTTTTAATGTTTGTGAAATAAGCCATTTCTGCTCACCAAGGCTGTATTTATTTGATCAAAAATACAGTAAAAACAGTAAAATATTTTTTACAGTGTAAAATAACTGTTTTCTATGTGAATGTGTTTTAAAATATAATATGTTTCTGTGATTTCTGAATTTTCAGCATCATTACTCCAGTCTTCAGTGTCATGTCACATTCAGTGGAAAAAGGGCCAATTTTTAAAGAACACTTTATTTCAGAAAGGTTCTATATAAGGAGAAATGCCTTAAATGATTGCATAATGCTTTCATATTTAATGGATTAATTCAAATTTTCTAGTGAGAAAGTATGTTTACGAGCTGTTTAATTCATAAAATTAAATCAAAATAAAAAATGAATTAAAAAGATTAATTAAAACTAAGTACATAAAATGATCCCATCATGGGAAAAGGTTCTACATATGAAGCGTCTGACGAACCCTTTAAGGTTCTACATATGAAGCGTCTGACGAACCCTTTAAGGTTCTACATATGAAGCGCCTGACGAACCCTTTAAGGTTCTACATATGAAGCGTCTGACGGAACCCTTTAAGGTTCTACATATGAAGCGTCTGACGGAACCCTTTAAGGTTCTACATATGAAGCGCCTGACAAACCCTTTAAGGTTCTACATATGAAGCGTCTGACGGAACCCTTTAAGGTTCTACATATGAAGCGTCTGACGAACCCTTTAAGGTTCTACATATGAAGCGTCTGACGAACCCTTTAAGGTTCTACATATGAAGCGCCTGACGAACCCTTTAAGGTTCTACATATGAAGCGTCTGACGGAACCCTTTAAGGTTCTACATATGAAGCACCTGACGGAACCCTTTAAGGTTCTACATATGAAGCGTCTGACGAACCCTTTACGGTTCTACATATGAAGCACCTGACGGAACCCTTTAAGGTTCTACATATGAAGCGTCTGACGAACCCTTTTAGGGTTCTACATATGAAGCGTCTGACGAACCCTTTAAGGTTCTACATATGAAGCGCCTGACGGAACCCTTTAAGGTTCTACATATGAAGCGTCTGACGAACCCTTTAAGGTTCTACATATGAAGCGCCTGACGGAACCCTTTAAGGTTCTACATATGAAGCACCTGACGGAACCCTTTAAGGTTCTACATATGAAGCGTCTGACGAACCCTTTTAGGGTTCTACATATGAAGCGTCTGACGAACCCTTTAAGGTTCTACATATGAAGCGCCTGACGGAACCCTTTAAGGTTCTACATATGAAGCGTCTGACGAACCCTTTAAGGTTCTACATATGAAGCGCCTGACGGAACCCTTTAAGGTTCTACATATGAAGCGTCTGACGGAACCCTTTAAGGTTCTACATATGAAGCGTCTGACGAACCCTTTAAGGTTCTACATATGAAGCGCCTGACGGAACCCTTTAAGGTTCTACATATGAAGCGTCTGACGGAACCCTTTTAGGGTTCTACATATGAAGCGCCCGACGGAACCCTTTAAGGTTCTACATATGAAGCGCCCGACGGAACCCTTTAAGGTTCTACATATGAAGCACGTGACAGAACCCTTTAAGGTTCTACATATGAAGCACGTGACGGAACCCTTTAAGGTTCTACATATGAAGTGTCTGACGAACCCTTTAAGGTTCTACATATGAAGCGCCTGACGGAACCCTTTAAGGTTCTACATATGAAGCGCCTGACGGAACCCTTTAAGGTTCTACATATGAAGCGCCTGACGGAACCCTTTAAGGTTCTACATATGAAGCACCTGACGGAACCCTTTAAGGTTCTACATATGAAGCGTCTGACGGAACCCTTTAAGGTTCTACATGTGAAGCGCCTGATGGAACCCTTTAGGGTTTTAAAATCTTTTCTTCTAAAAGTGCAGTTTTCAGTTCAATAATCAAGTGAATGAACCATTTTCATTCAGCTGAACAAGAATCAGTGAAAGATTCAATTCAACAAATGTGAGAGGTTAATGACTCGTGCGAGTGCGTGTGTTGTGGGGGTTTTGTCAGTGATGTATGTGTTCTGACCTCACTCCCTCCATCCAACACAGAGTAAATAATTGTTAAACAAGGGCTGGACAAAGGTGTCGTGTGCTCGCTGTGGTGGGAGGGTCCAGCGATCTGTGGGGGCCGCAGTGGGACGTCCAGGCCAGCTGACCCCGGTAATCCTCCGGTGCGTCCCTGGGGTCCAGAAGGGCCAGTCTAACGCTTGTCTTCCTCCCTGCCCCCCTTCCTAATCCGACAGTGATTAATAGGGTTTTAATAACACCGACTGAATGCATCCAATCAGAGTCTGAAGATGAACATGCATGATGGTGATTGTAGAGCAAATGCGGCTCTTTTGTTGTACTTCCAGTTGCAAACATCAGATTTGTGGTCAGTACTTGACCATCTCTGCTAATGATTGATAGTATATAGACCAGCATCTGACCATTTTGACACTAATAAAAACCATGACATGATCTAGTGAAGACTACTTGTATTATATCATCACTGGTTATTGTAAAGTTCATATAGTTACGTCACCTCGAGCTCAGGCTGGTGCATATTTAATCGTCACGTCACCTGCGCAGGGTGGAAGTGGGCGATCGTGTGGACTAGTCTAGTGCGGATCAATGTGGATTGTGTAAGCGCTGACTGAGGGAATGATTGGCCTCATTTACGCCTCATGCATTATGAATGCAGATCCTCACACGCGCTTTGGGTTGCATTAGTTGATCCGATGGAGTCATAAGTGAGGTGAATCGAAGTTAAAGGAATTTTACTTTCGGATACTTCAATATTGTTTTTGTAAAGGTTTATTATTTCAAATTAACTGATATTTTTCATTTATTTACAGTCTGTCTTTTCTGTTCTGTCTCAAGCACATACTGCAGTTAAAAGCTTTTTTTTTAAAAGCTAAATTGTGCTGAAATGGATTACAAAGAATTTTCATTCAAAAGAACCATCATTTTGACTAAACATGTTTGGGTATATATTTGGATATATATATATATATATATATGCACTAATTTAACAGTAATCAGCTATAAATATTGATGTTTTAATTTTTTTACTTAAACATAAACAGGCAGTTAAAAACATGTTTGAGTGATGAACTAATCAACTGCTGATGTTTACGCAACTTAATTGTCAATTAAAAAAGCACTTATAAGGCATCAAAATTCACAATGTTGTTCATTTTGTAGCACCAACAAAATTATATTGAATATACTGTTAATATTCAATATATAACGCAGCTCTACAAGCCCTTAAAGATCTTTCAGGAGATATTGTGTGTTGTGTTTGGCTCCTCAGCAAAGTTATTTTAGTATTATTTATATAATATTATAGTTTCAGAAAGTCATGGCAACTTATGTTTTACATTACTTTAACTCATCAAAATAATTTAAGCAATTTCAACTTTTTTATGTTATGTGAGATTCATCTAAATTTTTTAAAGTCAGTTTAATATAATTTAAATTGAAATGACTTGTATGAAGTTGATTATACTTAAATTTAAGGGCAGCAACTGAATTTTTAAGTTAAAATCGGTGGAAATTTTTATTTCCATCTCCTTCGTCTTCATTTTAGTTTAATTTTTAATTAACTTTAAATTTATTACATGCTTTTGTCATTGTTAATAGTTTTTGTGTTTCTAAAATATTACTATTTAGGTTTAATTCATTTTTATATCTGTTTTAGTTTTTATTTCCAGTTAGTAATTTTAGTAAAATAAAGTTTTCATTTAATATTTATATTTTATTTTATTTTAAATATTTTTATATTTTTTAATTAATATATTCAATTATCTTTTATTTATCTGTTTCCATCTTTCATATTAGTTTAATTTTTAGTATTTTTGTTACATGCTTTTAGGTTTCATTTATATTATTTCTGTTTTACTTTTAGTTATTTCCAGTTAGTAATTTTAGTGTTTAAACTTATTTCAGTTTATTGGCAAGGCCACATTTCTAATTTCCGTTTAGTTTAATTTTTTCTTCTAATATTTATATTTTGTTATTTCAGCTTTCAGTTAACCAAAATGTTTTTAATAGATTTAGTTTGAGTTAATGAGAGTTGTATTTGAATGCTTTATTCCTCCCAAGAGCCTGTGGCAGGGCTGAACACTGTGTTTATGCTGTTTAATTGTGTGCTACACTGAGGGATTGTGGGTTGTTGATGTGGGTTGATGTTATGTGGGCCCAAGGTTTGCGTCATTAAACGTAATCCTCCGACGGTTGTGTTTGTGCAGGTCTCTTTCAGTGCTGTTGATGTTCAAATGGATCACTAGCACACTGCATACTGCACAGACGCTCTTTATACTGTTAAAATGGTGTGTGGAACAATAGGCGTAATTATGCTACTGTTACTTGACCTCGTCTTAATGCATGTTGAGTAACTTACAAATAAAAACAAGCTAATTTTAATTCACCTTTGTTTAAAAAAAACAAAACTTGCTTCTGTTCATTCAACAATGAAAGATCCAGTACAGGAATACAGTGTGCTCTGTTGTGTACAGCACATTTCTGCAAAATGCATTAATTTCTGCATGAATGTTACCATTAGCAAAGTATGTGTGTGAGTGTTTATGGTGTGTGTGTGTGTGTGTGTGTGTGTTTAGGGTGTGCTTATAGAATCCAGGCTCTCACAGTCCAGTGTTGAAGATTCCGCTGATCCAGAAATAGAGCCGGTGAAGGTGGGGGAGGGTCACGCTGGAAGTGTCGCCCCACCCAAAGGAAACATTCCAAACGGAATTACAGAGTCAAGTCCTCAAACATGACAGATTCCCATCGGAGAATCGCCACTCCTTCTGTTTTATGTCACCGCATGTCAATAAAAGCTAGAGTAAGATGAGCTAAAGATCAGGAGAGAGACGGTTTCTGACACTGTTTCGAAGACCTTTACAGTGAAAAAAAATCCCACAGATGCACATCAAAAGAAGGAACCGGGCAATATCTGATTTAAAGGAAATGACTTCCAGGGGCATTTTTTTTTACCTTTGTATGGGCAGTTTGTATAATTAGCTTGTTTTTGTGTTGTCTATTATATCAAATACTTAAATTTAACCAATTACTTCAATCAATCAGAATACTAGAGAAGCTTGTTTCTGCCACGGAATAAAAAAAACTTTTTATTTCTCAATTCTGAGAAAAAAGAAAAAGTTTGCAATTGCAAAAAAAAAAAAAAAAAAAGTCAGAATTGTGAAATAAAAAGTGGTGGAAACAAACTTCCATAGTTTGATACCAATATAATTAAATCAACAAAATCTTTACACTGCAAAGCTGTATCAGAAGCTGCATCTGACATGGCATTTATGTTTATTTTATTACTCATGGAGCCACATTAAGATCTCCATATCTCTGGGATTGAATCCTTGAGGGCCTTTAAAATTAAGATTCGAAAAGAAAAGTTTGTTAAGAACCAGAATCTAAAAGGATATTAAGTTATCTTTAACACTTCTTGAGTTACAGGCATGCAAACTTGAGGCACAAAACACAAGAAGTGCTTCTTTCCCATTTTTGAACGGTCACTGTTGGCATATAATGAAACAAAGATTGCTAAAGTCAACAGATTTTATTAATAGATCTACCAATCTCTGTGTAGAAATAAAATAATGATGCTGCTATCTTTATAAAGCCATTTTTACACCCCTCTAATTTGGCTCCAAATCTCAGGTGAAAATGGTTGTTTTGACACCCTCTACAAAATAGTGGATTACTCAGTAAATATACATCTGTGACATTTAATATTTTGACTTTCATCACTATTTATGTTTGTCTTTCTACAGAAAAAGATAAAAAAAATCAAACATTTGAGGCCGGGAAGTTTCTGAATTTTGGTTTATTTGACACAGAATGACCCTATAAATGATAATAAAAAACAGGAACAGGAACTGCAAAAATCATTATTGTCAATTATTGCTCTTGATATTGTAATAATTATTATTAATGCCGAATATGATTATTAATAGAATACATAAGCATTTGTTTGGGGAAACAGCGCGTCACAATATTCTGCTACACAGAAAAAACAAGCTAAGAAACGTTTATTGCTTTTTATGCAAAAACTAATTTTCAGCGCTAATTGAAACACCTCTGATTGGCCAATGCGTTCATAAGCTCAACAGAAACATGCGTGATTGGTTATAATGCTCAACACTGCTGCAAAATAGATCTAAATGTACACCTCAATCAACACTTTTCTTTCATTTTCACTGTAATTGCGTCATTTTTTAATTGTGCACAGGCATTTTTCTTGAATTTGAGGGCATTTTTTTGAGTTCGTGGCATTTTTGCCCAATTTTAGACCTGAAGATCACATAAATACGAGAGTGCAAAAAATGCAAAGATTTAGTTTAATGCACAGAAGCAGCTAGCATCACACTAATATAAACAAAATCCCCGTATGTTGATTTGAACATGTTTTACTGTGTTGAGACACAGAATTATTCAGATGCACGTCATATCGTCTCGCTGAGATGTGCAGAAACCTGCCTGTGATGTCGGCTTGACCTCTCGCAGACGTTTGCTTTGCCTTGTGCGTCTTGAATGTGACTGTGTGAATGATCGAATGAGTGACTGCAAAAACCTTTGGCGTGAGGGAAAAGAAAAGATCATAAACTAGATTTTTATCTAATCTAGTTTTTTAAATGAGGTGCAAAACACACCACCTGCACGAGTGCAACGGTGAGGGATGATTGTGATATTGAGTTCTGCTTTCTACTCTGAGCAATAGAAATACAGATGCTTGCCTTTACTAACCATCAGTCCTGCATTTAAGTGCCTCTATTATGCTTTTTCAAATATTACCATACCTTTCATGTAGTGTGTAATATAATAGTTTTAAAGATGATCAAAGTGCACAACCAATAAAGTTTTCGTCTCCTAAAAGAAAGAATCGATTCTGAACTTCTGAAACGAGTCGTCAGTAATTCAGTCTCACTTCCTGTTGCGTAGGTTTGTAACTAATTTGCATAATGCCAGCCTCTGGTCTTCATTGGCTGAACAGCGTCTCTTTGCCCCGCCCTCAATCACTGTAGTTGTATCTGAGACTGGAAGAGTTTGGTTCGTGTTGTTCATGTCGAGAAGACGCTGTTTTCTGCTGCCAAAGCAAATCCACTTTGATGATATTGATATGGTAAAACTGACGCCATCGTTACTGTTCGTATCACTGTGAATCAAGAGCTGAGATTCAGATATGATAATGAGCATTTGGTTTCTGACCAATCACAACAGACTGGGCCATCTGACCAATCACAGCAGAGCAGGCTCTGAGAAAGGCGGGGTTTAGAGAGACTGAATCTTTGATCGAAACGTTTCAGACACTGAGAGAAAAGAGCTGATGCTGCATTGGATATTATGAGAAAATTAAAGTGTTTTTGAACTTTGATGCATGTAAAGGACACTCCAAACCTTTAAATAGCATAATAGGGGCACTTAAAAGATAACTAAAGCATTAACATTTTTATAATACTTTGCTGCCGTTTTGGCCTTCGTATCTAAAGCTCAAAGTCTGATGTAAATTATGTCTGTTTATTATGGTTGACATATTAGTTTCTGAATCAACCCTGAATGAAATCACATGATCCCCAATGTGGGAAGAGATACTGATGATGGTGGTAATATGATCAGTCACAACACACACACACACACACACACACACACACACAGATTCACTGTTAGTCTAATGCAGAACTATTTAGAGCAGCTGGTTTGCTGCTTGTTTACCTGGTTAGATGTTGAACATGCAATTGAATTTCGAATATTTAGATATTGAACATCGCAGTTGAATTTCAAATATTTAGATATTGAACATCGCAATTGAATTTCGAATATTTAGATATTGAACATCGCAGTTGAATTTCGAATATTTAGATATTGAACATCGCAGTTGAATTTCGAATATTTAGATATTGAACATCGCAATTGAATTTCGAATATTTAGATACTGACCATCGCAGTTGAATTACGAATATTTAGATACTGAACATCGCAGTTGAATTTAGAATATTTAGATATTGAACATCGCAATTGAATTTCGAATATTTAGATATTGAACATCGCAATTGAATTTCGAATATTTAGATACTGACCATCGCAGTTGAATTACGAATATTTAGATACTGAACATCGCAGTTGAATTTAGAATATTGAACATCGCAGTTGAATTTAGAATATTTAGATATTGAACATCGCAATTGAATTTCGAATATTTAGATATTGAACATCGCAATTGAATTTAGAATATTTAGATATTGAACATCGCAATTGAATTTCGAATATTTACTGAACATGCAATTGAACATTCAGGAATATGCAATTGAATTTGACTCAAATCCACATTCATATTTGTGACAAATGTGTTTGTTTTAACCAGTTTTCATGATCTGAATTGTATGACTTTTCATAGGTGAATGACTATAACCCTGTTTTTATTTGGATTATATGATCTGGATGCTCCGTTTTCAGCAAAAATGTAAATAAATCAGCAGAAAAACGTATCTATTTTATATAGTTTTGATTTTGAGCTTTTACTTGTGAGTTTTTAATAACGTTTCTATGCCAGAGCATTAAAATAACCTTTTTCCAGTATGATATTTTCAATGATTAGATTCATTAAATTCATATTAATTGAAACAGAATGTATTTGTAAAGCTCTTTTCACAGTACACGTTTCAAAGCTGCTTTACAGAAAATCATGATGTTAATGTTTATAATATCTGATTATCTTCATGCCTATTTATTTGTATTAAAGTTTTAGAAGTTCATCAAACTGTGAGAGAAGTGCATGATGGGACTGGCTGGTGGCGTGTGGCAGCGTTCAGCAGTGGTGTGTGAGTGAACTCGAGCGTCTGAACCTGAGCGGTGTGAGCGAGCCGCAGTGATTGTAGTTTCTCTGCTGTTGGTTTGGCGCGGGTCCAGATCAGTGGCTGGAGGAGTGGCTGGCGCGCGGCCACACACTGCGGCGAGAGTTTTATTTCACTCTCTGCTCTGATGCAAGCGCTGCCCGGTCGCCACTTTAACACGTGCCAAGAGTGGATTCCTGCCAAAACTACCTTCCCAATCCCAGACCGACTCATTCAGAGACACACAGAGGTGTGATGAACGTCATTATCATCTGAGAACTGATTCTCTGAGCCCGTAGATCTGATTGATTGCGTTTGTTTTGAATATTGCGTAACAGTAATGCTCCACTTCATTACTCTGATGATGGCGTGACTCAGACTGCCTCGATTACACGTCTGTGAGCTTCATTTGCTTTTCATTTGGTTGTTCTGGCTGTTTGTCAGAGATTTGAACATTTAATTTTAGTCCTAAATCACTTTATTATGACTTACAAACTCATAGTAACAGAACCCGAGGGCAGCGTGACGCTCTGTCTTAGTGAACTTGTATGTGAGATGCCCTTAAGTAAAGCGTCTGATTTACTCTTTGATTTTCTCATTATTTCATAACTTCATACTCATGATAGAGATATCTTGCATGATTCTTGTTGAAGCAACTGAACTTTTAATTCTTTTGAATCAACAAATATTTAGTTCTTTTGAATCATCAGAAACATTTAGTTCTTCTGAATCAACAAACATTTAGTTCTTTTGAATCAACAAATATTTAGTTCTTTTGAATCGACAGAAACATTTCGTTCTTTTGAATCGACAAACATTTAGTTCTTTTGAATCGACAAATATTTAGTTCTTTTGAATCGACAGAAACATTTAGTTCTTTTGAATCGTCAAACATTTAGTTCTTTTGAATCGACAGAAACATTTAGTTCTTTTGAATCGACAAATATTTAGTTCTTTTGAATCGACAGAAACATTTAGTTCTTTTGAATCGACAAACATTTAGTTCTTTTGAATCGACAGAAACATTTAGTTCTTTTGAATCGACAAATATTTAGTTCTTTTGAATCGACAGAAACATTTAGTTCTTCTGAATCAACAAACATTTAGTTCTTTTGAATCGACAGAAATATTTAGTTCTTTTGAATCGACAGAAACATTTAGTTCTTTTGAATCGACAGAAACATTTAGTTCTTTTGAATCAACAAATATTTAGTTCTTTTGAATCGACAAATATTTAGTTCTTTTGAATCATCAGAAACATTTACTTCTTTTGAATCAACAAATATTTAGTTCTTTTGAATCATCAGAAACATTTAGTTCTTTTGAATCAACAAATATTTAGTTATTTTGAATCGACAGAAACATTTCGTTCTTTTGAATCGACAAACATTTAGTTCTTTTGAATCGACAAATATTTAGTTCTTTTGAATCGACAGAAACATTTCGTTCTTTTGAATCGACAAATATTTAGTTCTTTTGAATCGACAAATATTTAATTCTTTTGAATCATCAGAAACATTTAGTTCTTTTGAATCGACAAATATTTAGTTCTTTTGAATCGACAGAAACATTTCGTTCTTTTGAATCGACAGAAACATTTCGTTCTTTTGAATCGACAAATATTTAGTTCTTTTGAATCAACAAATATTTAATTCTTTTGAATCATCAGAAACATTTAGTTCTTTTCAATCGACAGAAACATTTAGTTCTTTTGAATCGACAAATATTTAGTTCTTTTGAATCGACAGAAACATTTAGTTCTTTTGAATCGACAGAAATATTTAGTTCTTTTGAATCGACAGAAACATTTAGTTCTTTTGAATCGACAGAAACATTTAGTTCTTTTGAATCGACAGAAATATTTAGTTCTTTTGAATCGACAGAAACATTTAGTTCTTTTGAATCGACAGAAACATTTAGTTCTTTTGAATCGACAGAAACATTTAGTTCTTTTGAATCGACAGAAACATTTAGTTCTTTTGAATCGACAAACATTTGAATCGACAAACATTTAGTTCTTTTGAATCATCAGAAACATTTAGTTCTTCTGAATCAACAAACATTTAGTTCATTTGAATCAACAAATATTTAGTTCTTTTGAATCATCAGAAACATTTAGTTCTTCTGAATCAACAAACATTTAGTTCATTTGAATCAACAAATATTTAGTTCTTTTGAATCGACAGAAACATTTAGTTCTTTGGAATCAACAAATATTTAGTTCTTTTGAATCATCAGAAACTTTTAGTTCTTTTAAATCGACAAATATTTAGTTCTTTTGAATCATTAGAAACATTTAGTTACATTTTAGAAATATTAGTTACATTTAAATATTAGTTACATTTAAATATTAGTTACATTTATTCTGAGTTTACAGCAGAAGCACATGTGTTTTGTAATTGAAGCCTGTTGTGTGTTAGTCATGTAAGTGTTTGTTTGGAGCGAGTGATCGGTGTGTTTCAGTAGTTTGTGTTAGTAATGTAAGTGTTTGTTTGGAGCGAGTGATCGGTGTGTTTCAGTAGTTGGGGTTAATCGTGTGTTTCAGCAGATGTTATTTCTGCAGACGCGCAGCCGGATCAGCAGGTTCCTCCAGCTGTCGGTGGTCTCGTCCTCATTGTCTGTCGTCTTTGAACATTCGTGCTTCATGTGTGGGCTGATGTTTGAATGTTGGAGATTTGAACAACTATTTAACAGGCAAATAAGAGCGATGCATATGTGACGCACACCAGTGCAAGAGCTTTAGAGTCCAATCATGCGATCGCTCTTATTCTGCATATGTTTGCTCAGGGTTTTGCCGTGACCGTGCAGCAGATGTCATGTAATCCGTCACTCAATAGACGGAGTGAAATCATGTGAATCACTAGAACCTCGTCTACAGATAATGAGCCGCACATGAAATCTACAGCCAAAAGCTTATATTTAGTTTTATATAAATTAAAAAAATATAAAACAAACAATGCTATCATAGCAATAAATAAAAATTTGTTTGGTTTGTGTGTGTGTGTATATAAACTAAATGTTCGTCGATTCAAAAGAACAAAATTATTGTCGATTCAAAGTAACTAAATGTTTCAGTTGATTCAAAAGTATTAAATGTTTCTGATGATTTCTTTTGTTTTCTTTTTCTTTCTTCTTTTGCTTTCTTTTTTACTTTCTTATTTATTCAGTATCATAGTTTGTAATGTTGTTATTAACTTCTGAACTGCTTTCTTTTCTTTTTTCTTTTTGTTTTGCAGTCTTTGGCGGTGTAAAATGATCCATCACAACAACCTCTATATAATATACTTTAAATGTTTTATCTAGTCAATTTCTTGAATTTCCGTAACAGAAAACTGAAAGGTGGAAGACTGTAGGTCCTGAATTTCTGGCACAATCAGGAAAAACCTCTTCTCGTGTCGTTGGCGTTGTGTTGAATTACCTGCAGCGAAGGAGAGGTGAAATATCTCTGACGCTTCACCGCGTGCCGTTTGTGTCGTGAAATCAACAGTCGCCTCACCAGAAATAACCGAAGGCTCAGCGCCGGCCGCAGACAGCTGGCCACAAATGGATCACGTTTCAAGACTAGTTATGCAAAATCTGGGCTTGTCCTTTTTTACTATATGGAAATTAATACACCCCTCATTTGGCTTATCAATTGTGTTTAACTTATTTGATTTTTGGGTTGGGTTGGTGTAATCTCTTTGTCAAATTAGATTCATTTGGAAAATCAAATTTGTCTGTCTGGTTGTCGCTGGTAAACAAAGATGTGGTGTAAACAGTATTCACAGTTCTGTTATTGATATTCATCTGTGACTCAACTCAGTAATTGCGGTATTAAATGAATGAGCTGATAACTACTGCTGCTAATAAATGGGCTGCGTTCCAACCTGCTTCCGCAGTGCACACTACAACCCACTTCCTCCAAACTTAAAAGCAGATGTCAAGTCATGCACGTGTGTGTCGGGACGGGGATCGTTCATTGTTTTATTGTTGTTTAATGCAGTAATATGTTTGCTTTCACGTTCTTATCATGGGCTGTGTTCTAAAATCTAGTGAGCTACCTACATAGGCAGCATTTTAAGGCATCACATGAAGTTAATTAAGCCTTCTAAGATGCCTTGTTTTGCAGAAACTTTAATCCTGTGATGCATTGCAAAAATAGAGATTACTTCGTATTGAAAGTTTTTGCTTAATTTTCTGTTGTTCATCTGTGATTATTTGTATGCTTATTAGTGCATCTTATTGTTAAAGTGGACCTATAATGCCCCTTTCACAAGATGTAATATAAGTCTCTGGTGTCTCCAGAATGTGTCTGTGAAGTTTCAGCTCAAAATACCCCACAGATCATTTATTATAGCTTGTCAAATTTGAGCAAAAACACTTGTTTTTGTGTGTGTCCCTTTAAATGCAAATGAGCTGCTGCTCCCGGCCCCCTTTCTAGAAGAGGGCGGAGCTTTAACAGCTCGCGCTTTGGTCGCTCAACAACAACAAAGCTGGAGAATCTCACGCAGCCAAAATGACGACGGTGTTCAGCCTTACGTTGTTCAAACCGGAGTCGACACTGATGGAGAGACTCGGGAAGAAGTTACAACTTTTAGACGTTTCTGAATGGTTAGTGGATAAATTTATATAGTTGCTGTGGAGTTGATTCAACTCATTAACTAGCATGTGCCGTCATGTTAATCTTTTGTGCAAATCAAGCATTCGTTTGTGAAGCAGTCCGGCGTAAAATGACGGCATGACAACAACACTCTACTACAACAACTTTTCTTCTTCTCTAAAGGAGCCCAACATGGCCCCGCCCCCTTTGTTGCATGTTCTCGGGGGCGGGGTTTATGTAAATTTTAGGGTTAGTGATGTCACAAACCTGGGAAGAAGCTCGTTATACCAGCCATTTGTTGTAGTCCTTAAACAGCGAATTCTTTAAAAGAAAATATCTCCCTTTGCATTGAACTTTGAGTGTCGTAACTTTGCAGATGTTGTTTATGCTCAAACAGCAACATTACACACTAACTAAAGTTAAAAAAGTGAATATAATCAACCACTCCTTTAAAGCTATTAAAGTTATTCAGTCAAGAACATTGAGTGATTTTCTCTTTCTTTTGTTGTTTGATTAACATTAATGACGGACAGCTGCAAGTTTATTAGGCTACTGTCACTTTAAGACTGAATGCACGGATCCAATACACTGATACACATCTGATATTCTCCCAACTGTTTACATTCACTTAACACATAACCGACTGTGCTTACATGAATACTCACCAAAACAGACATTTTGACAATGTTGTGTGTATTTGTCTGTTCAAGCGCAAAAAGACGTGAAAGAGCTCAGTTCAGTACTTGTGCGCTATCTGAGAGGCGGCTTTCTGTGTGCGCAAAGAAAAACTGACTGCATTGAGCTCTCTTTCGCGTCGTCACATTTTTTCACATTTATCCATATTCTCTTCTCTTTCTCTCAGACATTTACATTTTTGAACGTTTTATAAGACATGCCGCAAGTGTATACCAACTTATGTCCTGCCGGGAAGATCAGCACGTTACCGGTCAGATGTGCGCAGGACATCAATGCTGGATCTCTTCCCAAATCATCCCTCCCTAACATTTTCATCTCGTTTTTATTTGTTGACGAAAAGGTCAATAGATTTTCGTCATAGTTTTTGTCTTTAATCTGGTCTTTATTTAGTTATTGTCTCTTTTTTTTTGTTAGTGAAAAAAATGTAATTGACAAATTATTCATCAACGAAATTAATACTGCATAGAAGAACCATTTTTTTGGCTCCCCAAAGAACCTTTCAGTGATCAGTTCTTAAAAGAAAAATTTCTCAGTGTGAAGAACATATCAATAATCTAAAGAACCTTGAGTGGTTTCATGGAGGTTAAAGGTTCTTCATGGAATCATCAATGCCAATAAAGAACTTTATTTTTTAAGAGTGCAAAACATCAGCAAGTAAATTAAACATAAAATTTTGAAGAAATAGCATTTTCTTGTAAAATGTACTCCAAGAATCTTTGTTTTATGTACAACTTCAGAAAAAACACAGTGTAATTGTTGCATTGAGCAGCATATGATGTGCCCATATAGAGTGTTGGACGCGAGCACTTCACTGATGTTTCGATGCAAATTCAGGAGAACAACGAACAAACACCGAAGCGTCTTCACGCCGGAGGGCAGTTTAGAGAGACGTGTGTAACGCAACCCCGTGTGCTGATATCGATTAAACATTTGAACGAGCATCTTGAGGGAATATGACTGTCATCAATGCTTCTCCTGTGGTTTTATGATTTGAGTTCTTCATGTTTGATTCTCAGGAACCTGTTCCAGTGCTGATGGTGAAAAACTGCCTAAGGCTGCGTCTTTATAACCTGAAAACATTGTTTGAGTGATCGTTGAAATACCTGAAATTGGGATCCATCGCTTTGGCACATTGTCATTTTACTATTGTGAAGTGGTCGCATATGAACAGCATATTTAGGCAGAATCTAAAACCTGAATAACAGGACTGCTTCACAGCCTCGAGGAGGTGCGTCCTCATGCTGTCATACAATAGACACCAGTTTTTAGGACCTTTATTTTTACGAGTGTAGTTGAAGTTGTGTGTGTGTGTGTGTGTGTGTGTGTGTCAGTGGGGGAGGGTTAGAGGAATGTTGTTCAGCTGAAGTGAATCTTCTGAACAAATGCTGCTGTTTGATCTGGTTGTGTTTGTTTTGGCTCCTGCAGTCGTTCTGTTGATGTTCTCGTTCACACGTTCAGTGGGATTAGAGTGATTGAGTGATTCTCGTACAGCCGTTATCGGATAAACCCGCGTGTTTTCTGTGCAGATGATTCTGGGCGGGTCCAATTATTTGATGTGGATTGAAATTGACTCACTTTAATACCCCGACAAGGGGGTTTCCAGAGCCACACATGCTGTTTGGGGTTTTTTCAATGCTCAAATAAACACCCATAAATTAGCTTTTCTTCTCAACCCTCTCAGCATTCCCCTTACTGATCAACTGATTACGTTTATGCATTTTGCAGACACTTGCATTGCATTTAAGGCTTTTTTTTAATCAGTTAATGAATTCCCTGGGAATTAAACCCTTGACATTGGCGTTGCAACCGTCATGCTCTAAAACACAGACAGCAGCAGGAATATTAGGCTGCTGTCACTTTAAGAGCGAATGCACTGATCCAATATACTGATACACACGCGTTTACTTTCTCTAGTGTTTACGTTCACTTCCGTCTCAACACATCCAGAGTTCCCCGGCTCAAATTTTTGATTTTGTTAATATTTTTTTCTGTAGAAAGACAAACATAAATAGTGATGAAAGCCAAAATATTAAATGTCACAGATGTATATTTACTGAGTAATCCACTATTTTGTAGAGGGGGTCAAAATGACAATTTTCACCTGAGATTTGGAGCCAAATTAGAGGGTGTAAAAATGACTTTATAAAGTCATTATTTTATTTTTATGCAGAGATTGGTAGATCTATTAGTAAAATCTGTTGACTGTAGCAATCTTTGTTTTATTATATGCCAATGGTGACAGTTGAAAAATGGGAAAAAGCACTTTTTGCCTCAAGTTTGCATGCCTGTGACTCAAGAAGTATTAAAGATATCTTAATATCCTCCAGATTCTGGTTCTTAACAAACTTTCCTTTCGGTATCTTCATTTTAAAAGCCCTCGATGGTTTAATCCCAGAGGTATGGAGATCTTATACGTTCACACGCTCTAGAAAGAGAGAATGAATGATATAAAAACAGAGGATTATGACTCAACTTGATGGAGCTCCAAACTCAAAGCGTGCGGAGCGAGTTTGTCTGGATTTCAGAGATTGGTCTGATATTTGAGACGTGACGCTCCCTCTGATTCCTCTGCTGGTCCGAAGTAGACGTGTGGTTTTCTTTTGTTTTGTGGTCTCGCTCTGGTTTGTGTGATCTCTCTGTGACCCAGTGAAACGTGTCCGAGAGCATCAGAAATCAGAGTTATTTTTGACTCTTATGTAGCTGTCAGCGATCCTCTCGCGTCCCGCGGTAATATGATTAACCCCCGCTTACTGTAAACCTGCTAACGGATTTAGACGGACGGGAGAAACAATAGAGCTGTCAGGGAGAAAATCAGGATCGGGTTGAGTTTTTAGGAGACTGAAGAGAGAATGGAAACATTTCTTGCATCTGTATTGCTCTTAATTACAACTATTTTATGATTCAGAGCATTTATTGGTTTGTTTTATGAAATCATCTGCCCTTAGACCCTTTTTTAGTTTAATACTTGATGATTTTATATTATGGTGAAGCAGGGATCAGTTTTCAGTACTCTTATCTTTTTTTTAATTAATATTTTTAATTAGTTTTCATTTTAATATTAAAGTTTTTGTAGTATTGCTATGTTTTTTCCATTTTTATTATTCATTTTTAGTTTTTTTATGTCTGTATAGTTTCTATTCATTTTTAATTCAGTTTTAGTTATTTTAGTACAATGAAGTAAAGTAATTTTTTTCAAAGTTTTTAAAATAAGTTTTTTTTTTTTTAATATTTTATTTCAGTTAACGTTTGTTTTATTTAAAGTAACGTTTTTTTTATTTTTTTTTATGCACAGCACTGAAAACCTGATTTAAAAAAAAAAAAAAAAAAATTATTGCAATCGCAATTTCTATCAGAAAATCTATATTTGAACTTTCGAAGCACTTATTTTGTAAGATTGACCCAGAAAAACATTTACCATTTTTTGTACAAGTACGTTTAAATAATCATATTATCTATTTGGGTCAATGACGTGGCGGGTCATTTTTTTTGTCAAAAAACAAAGATATGACATCCAAAGTATGTACGGTAGTACAACTAGATCTCTTTTATTGAATCCAAAAGGTTTTAATTATATTTTGCTACATATAAAGTTATTTTAAAGATTTTGAAGTGTCAAAAGGTCATTCGGTTTAACCGTCCAAAGGTCAATACAATAATTTCATTTTTGATTAAAATATCTTAAAATGTAATAAATGTATATATTTTTTTTATTCTGGCATGATTTTATATCATCATATATCAACATAGTGCAAAATGGTATTAAAATCATGTGTAGAAGTCGTTGCTTTCTTATGAGAAAGAATGTCCAGAAAAATTAATTTAATTGATGTCATTCGGAGTAACCAATATAAAGGGACCATTTTGGATCAAGTCATGCGGTCAGTATCATGTGACAGGATGTGACATCATTCAGACACCTGCAAATGACCACGTGGTCGTGAAAGCAAAGTAACTAACTCTCTTTTAACTATTTGAAAAATTAATGTTTTCACTTGTTCATACGCATGTCCCGAAACATCAGGTCATTCGGTACAACCGCTATAAAACATGGAAAATGTTGTAATATTTTAAAAACTTGTACTAAATATAAAATGTTTGATTGTCCTTTGCTAGCTAGCTAGATATCAGCCTGTTAGCATTGTTTGAAAATATCGTCATTCGGTGTAACCAAAAGTGTCATTCGGTAAAACTGAAATTTTTGTTAAACCAAATGACTTTTTTGGTGACAATTTTGTCCATCTTGTAAAAAATGACAAAAGCAGTGTTAATTATTTATAAAAACCACATAATCTCATTGTTAACACTTAATAAAACTTCGAAATTAATTATATCTCCATTATGTTTTTTTTTTACACTTTTAAAAACCTTATTCGTCAATGACCCAATTACAAAATTGCTTAGTCTTTTTTTAGATTGAATTTCATAAAATGTTTGCATTTATTGTGTGTTGAATCTGTATCAAATAGCCAGTGAAGCTGATATGGCAATAAACAATACTGCAACAATTCACAGCAACTCTAGTTTTACAGCGATTAACTCCCATAATGCCTTTAAAGCTGCTGCGGGACAGAGAGAGTGTTTGGAAACAGTCAGTGTTTGTTCAGGAGCCTCAGAGTCACGTCAAAACAATCTTCTGTAGTTTGATGCATTTGTCTTCACATATTGTCAAGTCACCTTTATTTTTATAGCGCCTAGAAATTGTTTCAAAGCAGCTTCACAATAATAAATAGGAAAGTATGAGAATTACTGATGCAAAAGTTCAAATTCTGCTGCGAGATTATAGTGTTGCTATTCATTTCAGTGTTGATTCAGTTCTGTTCGATCATGTCTGTTCCTCACACATCAATGCTAAAATATAAAGGAAATAAATTATGTTATTTTCTGTGCATT
This sequence comes from Ctenopharyngodon idella, assembly GCF_019924925.1. Lineage (NCBI taxonomy): Eukaryota > Metazoa > Chordata > Actinopteri > Cypriniformes > Xenocyprididae > Ctenopharyngodon > Ctenopharyngodon idella. Next base: position 14,844,481 of record NC_067237.1, on the reverse strand, counting down.
TGGAGCAGATCTCTGAGATGAAGTCCATGAACTTGGCTGCCTGTTGCATGTGTGTGTTGGAGGTCAGAGGACGTGAGGGGAGGATGGGTGTTACGGGAGGAAGACACAGAACTTTATTTATTATTTCCTGTTAATTGACACCTGTGTGTGTGTGTGTGTGTGTGTGTGTGTGTGTGTGTGTGTGTGTGTGTGTGTGTGTGTGCAGAACGGCGGCGTGTCCTGGCCGGATGATGTGGATGGCGCTCGTGGGAGAGGAGAAGCCTCCAGAGATTTCGCCAAGGTGAGTTCATCCACACGTTTGTATAGTTATTATATGATTTACTGAAATCTGTGTTTTAATTGACCAATTTAATAGTAAAACTTTACAATAAGGTCCTTTTAGTTAACATTTGTTAATGCATTAATAAAGCAATAATAAAGAACGAGCAATACATTTGTTTCAGTATTATTTATTAATCTTTGTGAACGATAGTTTAAAAAAAAACTATTTATTGTTGAGGTCCAAAAAATAATATTAAGATACAAATTTTGATATTAATAAAGTATTAGTAAATGTTAAAATTATAGTTAACTAAAACAAAAACCATAAAACATAAAATAAACATTAACTGAAATAAAATTATATATATATATATATATATATATTAACTTTTTTTTATTTCAGCTTGTTGCCAAAGAAAAAATTTCTACTTTTTATTTAGTTCAACTTGATGTGCAATAAAAACAAATAAAAACTAAATAGACATATTAAAAAAAAAAAAAAAAAATGATTACAATTGACAAAAACGCAACAAAATTACTAAAACACGGAAAATATAAAAATAAAAACTCATTCAAACTATTAATAAAAACTATAATAGTATCTCAATGATACTAAAATAATACTTGTTGAAATGAATAAATGCTTTAGAAGTATTTTTATTGTTTGTTCACGTTAACTAATGTAGTTTGAACCTTATTGTGGAGTGTTATCAATTTAATTAATAATTTAATAAATTATTAAGATTATGTGAATGAAGATTAAAATGTGTCTCTGTGTGTGATAGTTATATGAGCTGGATAACGACCCGCACAGGAAGGAGTTCCTCGACGACCTTTTCACCTTCATGCAGAAACGAGGTGAGAGAGTTTGATGATTAATTGCTGATTAATTTCACCGCTTGAGCGTCTCTGTGTGATAGAGGAGTCCGTCAGATCCAGATCCTGTGTGTGTGTGTGTTCTGAAGCATGTGCACACATGTATGTCTCAAGAACGTGTGTGTGTGTGTGTGTGTGTTTTGTTAGTGTAAAGCCCGTGTGATTGATGCTTCATGTCTGGACTGAAACCTGAAGATCTGGATGTGTTTATTTGTGTGAATGTGGAGGGGCCCGTCAGGGGCCGCGGGGCGATGAGGGGATTGACCTGCAGCAAGTTCACACACGTGAAGGGCACGAAGTGTTTAAACACAAAATCACACACACACAGTGCTATAATCAGACACATTACACTGTGCTGTAGAGCCGAGAGGATCATGTGACACTGAAGACTGGAGTAATGATGCTGAAATTCAGCTTTGATCACAGGAATAAATTACACTTTACTATATATTCACATAGAAAACAGATATTTTAAATTGTAAAAATATTTCACATTTTTACTGTATTTTTGATCAAATAAATTCTGCTTTGGAGAGTCAAAAACATTGTGTGTCTGTAAGACGTCTTAATGGGCGATCTGAGGACAGTCTGTCAGTCATCAGCGCTCACTTTCTGTTCTGAGACGTTTGCGTTGGTGTTTAAGTCAGTCATCACTTCTGCTGTAGAGAGTCACACTGCGTCTACAGAGCAGAAGATCCCTGCGACGTCACGTGAGACGTCTCTCTGTGACTCTGGGGAGACGGGAAGGAAGGAAAACCACAGAATCTCACTTCTGTGTTGAGTGCTTTAATACGAGGAACTGTGTGTGTGTGTGTGTGTGTGTGTGTGTGTGTGTGTGTGTGTGTGTGTGTGGGGTTTCAACAGCTGTTTTCAACAGACCGTCAGGGTTGAGGCCCGTATCAAGCAGTATCGAAAGACACATGGTGCTGTAGTTTGATCACACAGTGGTTGATGTTCTGTGTGTTTGTGTTGGAGCTTCAGAGCAGTTGAAGTGTTTCTCATCAGGAGGATCAGATCTGCAGTGGGGGACGAGCTACACAAATCAATACCCTAATAAAATATTACTCCAGTGAAAGTACTCATTTTCAATATTACTTGACTAAAAGTACAAAAGTATTTGATTTTTAATGTACTTGAGTATAAAGTAAAAAGGGCTGATCGATAAATTGGCCTATCACTGTTATTGATTAATTATGTCGTTTAAATTTCAATCACATTTTGTCAAAGAACATAAAAAAAAAACGCTGTTGTAAAGCACACAAAAATAGTCAGTCTTCCATCATAAAAAATGAAGGTTTGAGGGTTTAATCAGATTATATTATGTTATGTTATGTTATGTTATATTATATTAATTTTGTTTGGGTTTAATCAGGCTAATATTATATTATATTATATTATATTATATTATATTATATTATATTATATTATATTATATTATATTATAATGTTATTTTATGTTATATTATATTATGTCATATTAATTTTGTTTGGGTTTAATCAGACTAATATTATATTATATTATATTATATTATATTATATTATATTATATTATATTATATTATATTATATTATATTAATTTTGTTTGGGTTTAATCAGATTTATATTATATTATATTATATTATATTAATTTTGTTTGGGTTTAATTATATTATATTATATTATATTATATTATGTTAATTTTGTTTGGGTTTAATCAGACTGCATTATGTTATATTATATTTATTATATTATATTATGTCATATATTAATTTTGTTTAAGTTTAATCAGACTAATATTATATTATATTATATTAATTTTGTTTGGGTTTATTCAGACTGCATTATATTATATTTTCTTTTTATTATTATATACATATTATTATTATTATTATTATTTATTATTATTATTATTATTATATATACATATTAATTTTGTTACATTTAATTTTTAATTCACAAATAACTGACAGTCATTACCTAAATATGATTTTAATTTACAATAATTAATACTAAATTTTAGCATTAGTAACATGCTTTTTGCACCATTCAAGCTCTCGGATCATTCTGACCGGATCATTGAATCAGTGAGTTGTTGATTCAAGAACAGCTGCAGTCGGTTCAGTCTTGATTCATGAATGAATCGTTCAGTCGATTTGTGAATCAGTTTCACAGGTTCATCGGTCAATAATCAGACATCTCCATCTCATCTCAGTTTGGATTGTGATTTCTTCAGTTCGAAATACGAGGGACGACATGTTTTTTATGAAATGTAGTGGAGTAACGAGTATGATATTATGCTCTGCAATGTAGTAAAAGTTTCCCAAAATGACAAATGAAGTAAAACTACTTGGTTACTGTCCAGCGCTGGTTTCAGAGGAGGTTTGTGTCGTCCGCCCTGATTCTTGTTGTTCTCGAGCGAGTGTGTTGATCACATGAGAGGTGTGAGATGTTAAGCAGGTCACACAGCTGCTTCTGAACACAACAGCAGCTCCAGTTGTGGTTTGATGTCTCGTGTCACAGGTGCAGGAACCAGATCTTCATCAGATCGCTCCAGTTTAATGGAAATTCATCCATTTTCTAAACACGTGTTGTAGGTCTTATTGTCAACAATCTGTGATGAGTATCATTTTTTGAAAGTGTGATGTTCAATCAGAATGTCATAACTGGATCTTCCAGTGTTGAAGCCCCGCCCCTGCAAGCTCACGCTCATCTGCATACACCTTTGAGAGCCACGCCCACATCTCAACATCCAATCAACAACCATTGCACAGAACCTGCATTTATTATTTTCCCAGAAATGCGTCACAATACATGAGAAACGATCTATTTATTTTGGTTTAATCGTGACTTGAAACACACACTTGCTCGAACTTGGCGATAAAGCTAAATAAACTGATACTCTTCCAACTCTCAGGCCTGAATTTAAGATTTGAATTGAAACTGATATAAAAATTTTGTCCACTGGGATTACACAGTTTTAGAATCGAGCAAGATTTCCACACTCAAAAAATCAGTTTATTATTGACTATTTTTTAATTTTATTTAAATAATCATATATTCATAATGCATTTATTCAATTAGCTAAGAATCAACATAAATATTCAGTATTAATTTAGTTAAAATGTATGAAATTGAATTTATTAGTGATAAATGTATAAACCTGGTTATTGTGTATTTAAATCACATTCAGTTTATTTATGCGATTACAGAAATCTGACCTGTTTTATTCATGAGTGACTGACGAATATGCATCTCATTAAGTTTATTAGATTGTACATGTTAAAACTGTGCATTTGAAAATATAAATATAAAACATACAACAGCAGTGTTAATGGGAAGTGGACTAAAAAAGTAAATTAAATATATATATATTTGTATATTTGTTTTATATATATATATATATATATATATATATATATATAATTTAAAATATTCCTGTGATTCAATCTCTGTGCAATATTTGTTTACAAAGATTTAAATTGTACATTTTATTTATTAAATACATTTTTAAAATATATTTAATTTATTTATTAAATATTTATTTATATTTCTTAAAATAATTATTCAATTATTTTAATTTTTAAATATTTATTTATATTTTATAACATGCATTATTTAAAATAAACAATGAATGTTATAAAATATAAATATAAAATAAATAATGCATGTTATATAAAATATACAATGGCAGTGTTAATGAGAAATGGACAAAGTATTAAACCAAAAAAATAATATTTGTGCAATATTTGTTTACAAACATTTTTATTGTACCTTTCATTGTATGATACAGAAATTTCTTTATCGAGAAAATTTACATTTGATGAGAAAATTATGTCTTTAAAAATATTTTTTAAAATAGACATTAAATATAAAAATGTAAAATGTATTGCATATTTTTTTGTGTGAATTTTTTCCAAATTTTGATGTTTTTCAGTATCTCAATATTTTTGCATTTGCTCTGAAGAAGGTGACATTTTGAAAATGAAAGTCACATTAAGTTTCAGAACATCTCCTTTTGTGCAGGTTTGGAAAAACATGATTGTGAATAAATGGCGAGAGAACGGTCAGTTTTAGTTTAATATCAGATTATTTGTGTCGTTCTTGCAGTAAAAGACCCTCGTCAGAAACTGACGCTGCTCAAAAATAAGCTGTTTTGATGAATCGTCCACCGTTGGCTCGTTCCTCCGGCGTTTGGTCCTGCAGTCGGGGCCTCAGAAACCTGATGAAGTGGGTTTGCAGGACTGGATTAGGGGCCCGGCGTCTCATCGCGTGATTAATGAACCTCTGAAACACACAACCGTACGTCTGATAGGAGCGCTCCGAGCGAGTGAGAGAAAAACAACAGATCACTCTGACTGGAACTAGTGATTTATCGGAGACAGAGACAGGGTGGCGGCCCTTCCGCTCCATCCCGAATCAGCAGTTTATTCTCAGTTCCTATATATTTATCTGTGATTATAAGATGAGGTTTTGTGTGTAAATGTGTTTTCGGTCCAAAATAACATTCTGGATGTATTTTAAATGACATGTTAGAAGCTGAAAGGCATTTCTCATTTCTCTCCTGCTGCTGCGTGTGTTGGGTGGTCGGCCGTTATAAATGCTTCTTCATCTCGCATTTCTTCCCGTTCGCTCTCGTCTGCACTTCCTGTTTAATGTCCTGTCGATCTCTTCTCACCTCACGCCGACAGCGGCTCAATCACTGCGGCGGCTTCTGTGAAATATGTAAATTCTTGTCATTTTGCTTCTCAAGTGAATATATCTTGTTTTATGGATAACTATCAAGACAAAAAAGGAAACCTTTAAATATTTGTGCTAATGTTTATATTTCAGATCTGTTTTTATACTGTATTATATGTCTGTGAACGGCTTCATCAATATTTACCACTAGATGACCAGGTGGAAAAATTGAACACATCATTTAAACTAGTTTAATTTCATACCAATTACAAACCGCAATAGAAACTGCAGCACCTGCACACTTCAGTTTGGAAAACTACCTTCACATCGACACTTCTGTTCAAAAGTTTAGTACTTTTATTCAGAAATGATGCTTTAAATTGATCAAAAGTGACATTTATAATGTTAAGAAAGATTCTGTTTCCCAAAAATGCTGTACATTTGAACTTACTATTCATCAAATAATCCTGAAAAATCACGGTTTTCACAAAAATATGACTCTTTTCAACATTGATAATAATCAGAAATGTTTCTTGAGCAGCAAGAATCATGTGACACTGAAGACTGGAGTAATGATGCTGAAAATTCAGCTTTGATCACAGGAATAAATTACACTTTACTATATATTCACATAGAAAACAGCTGATTTAAATTATAATAATATTTTGTGATTTTTACTCTATTTTTAATCAAATAAATTCAGCTTTGATCACAGGAATAAATTACATATTTCAATAAGTTCACATAGAAAACAGCTGATTTAAATTATAATAATATTTTGTGATTTTTACTCTATTTTTAATCAAATAAATTCAACTTTGATCACAGGAATAAATTACATATTTCAATAAGTTCACATAGAAAACAGCTGATTTAAATTGTAATAATATTTCACATTTGTTACTGTATTTTTAATCAAACAGGGTTTCTGCATGTCTGAAAAGGGTCTTAAAAAGTCTTAATTAACCCTTACAAATATCGAAACATCAGATACATTTACTTGAGATGCAAATGTAAAATTAAGTCTTAGAAAAATTTTGCATTTACTGGAGATACAAAAGGACAGAATATGAGGTCTTATTTTCTGTGAAATTGATCAAAACGAAGTGAGTTTATGCTTAAAACAAGAACAAATATCTGTCAATGAGTTTCCCTTTGAATAAGTTTTTCCGAGCCGGCTGGCAGATATTTGTTCTTGTTTTAAGCACAGACTGTGATCAGTTTCACAGAAAATAAGACTTTATATTGTGTAATTTCCAGTGAATGCATCTTGATTTAAGAATCTTTTGACAATTGCACTGGAAAACAAGACAAATATATTAAGGAAGAACATCAGATTAATTAAAAACTAATAGATATCTGTTGTAAGTTGTATGTTCAAGCTCTGAAGTGTTGCTAATACAACTCAGTTTTTCTGTCTAGACATTTACATTTAGAGAAGATATTGACGTATTGTGTTCCTTCTTGGTCTTAAAAAGGTCTTGAAAAAGTCTTAAACTTACATTCATAAAACCTGCCTTACTGAACTGAGCTTTGAACTGAAGGGTCTCGTATGGTCGCAGTAATGATCTGACGGTGTGTCACGCACTGATTCTAATTGGAAGGAGCTGCTATCTTCATTTGACCTCTGACAGGCTCTGTGTGACCTCAGGCTGTGACCCGAGCGCATCTTCTCTCTTGGTCTTACAGCGTGTGAGTTCAGCGTCTCACTGTATTTCTCCACGAGGCTCTGCTCGTGTTTCGATGAGGTGTTGATAAGATCCTGATCTCTTCTTCTCTCCGGAGGATCACACACACTCTGGTTACACTTAAATTGGCGTCTCACTTTTCGCGCCGTCGAGTCTTTTGAGTGTTGTCCTCTCCTCTGCTGTCTTCCTTTTATCTGTCCAGGTGAGCCGGAGGAAGGAGTCGCGTTACAGCGTTCAGTTCA
>NC_067237.1:14829257-14834257 GCF_019924925.1 Ctenopharyngodon idella | reverse complement strand
GAAAATCAACCCAGCAAGGCATGATGGGAGGGTTAGCCGGGGGCCAATCAGGATGCTGCTCCAGCCAGCGGTGGCGCCACGTTGAACTACAGGCCTCAGCAACCGTGAATCTGCTCTGTTTATTTAGTCACTGTCAGAGAAGCTTAACTAACCAGAAACACTGAGGTGCTGTTCAGTGACAGACTTAACGTGATTTCAGTTTAATATCTGCGGTCAGTAACATTTTCTTTTTCTTTTTAAGAAATAAATAATGCATTAAATTGATCAAAAGTGACATTTATAATGTTACAAAAGATTCTGTTTCAAATAAATGCTGTTCTTTTGAACTTTCTATTCATCGAAGAATCCTGAAAAATCACGGTATAATATATATATATATATATATATATGTATGTTCTGTTTCTCACTCAGTGTTCAGTACTAGAGGACGGTTGGTGTGTGTGTGTGTGTGTGTGTGTGTGATGTAACTGCAGTCAGTATTAATCATTCAGGGCTCTTTCTATTGTCCGTCGTCCATTCTCTAGTCTCTGTGTGCGCGTGTACACGTATAAAAGCTTGGCTTCCTGCTGACCGGCGCTTTAATTCAGCCATCAATAACCTCAGGATGACCTTTGACCCTTGCGGTCGTACTAATTGTTTGATGTTGGGTTGATGGTCAGAGGCATTAAAGAACTGCAGAGATGTTTCTGGACCTGATGGCACGATCAAACCACGTGTTCTCCCATAATGCTGAGCAGAACACACACTGACAGACGTTCACGGGCGTCTGGATGCCTTTTGTTTTCGCGTGTGCGTGTCGGGGCGCGTCACGCAACCTTTAAACTTTGAGTCTTTTTCAGTGCATTTCTGTTTCATGTTTTGCTTTGTAGGAGAGATCATAAAGCCGTCATGTGATTTGTGTTTCTATAGGGCACTGTTGATAAGAATCACACTCGTCTGTGTGTGTTTCTGGTGCTTGTGACTCTTTTGCCTGAACCGTCCCTTTAAGGTTTTCCTGTAGATTCATAAGGTCTCACTGTGTACTTTCCATACGGACGTTTAACTAGCCGGCAGAAGTCTCCAGCGCCCCTGACCTGAAGATAAGCTGCTGACAGGATTAATGTATGGCTATCAAAAGTCTGTGTTATTCAGGTCAAGCTTGTTTGCGTAAAGCAGGCTAATATGTATTTTTCCGCCCGTAAGCCCACCTGTGTCTTTGAAGTGTGCGGTTACGTGGGCGACTTGAACTCTCACCTCTGTACAAACACAACATCTGCTTCAGCGCTTCAGTGCAGCAATTGAGCTGATTTTGATGGGCAAAAAACTTCAACTTGAGTAATATATTGAGAATTTAAGAGTTTTGTTTGGGAAAATGCATGAAAAAACTGGTAAAAATTAATATTTACTGATGTATAATATATAGTGTTAATGAATATATCAGGGTTATTATTTTTAACAAACTATTTAAGACATTTTTGCTAATTAAAGCTAAAATAAAATATAAATATTAGATGAAAATTTTTTTACTAAAATGTTGCTGACAAAAAATGAAGCACTAAAATTACTGGAAATAAATCAAAACTAAACTAAAATTAAAATACAAAATTAAATCTAAATAATAATATAAACAACAAAAACAGCAAAATTAATTAAAGTTAAAATAAAAACTGTAAATGTAAAATAAATGCTAATTTAGAATATTAATAAACTATAATAGTATATAAAATATACTAAAATAATATAATTAAGAAAAAAATTATATGCATATATATTTCTTTATCTGATTATTTTAGTATATTTAATATGCTATTGTTATTTTTTAATATTTAATTAATATGTAATGTTTTTTTACATTTTGAATTAGCTTCTTTTATTTTATTTTTTATTTTATTTTAATATTTTTTTTATTTAAAAATAAATTATTTTAGTAATAAATAAAATAAAATAAACTTATTTAGATGACAACAAAAAAGTAATATATTTTTTAATACACACACACACACACACACACACACAGTCTTTCACACACACACTCACACACACAGTCTCTCTCACACACACACACACACACTCTCTCACACATACACACACAACACACACACTTTCTCTCTCACACACACACTCACACACACAGTCTCTCACACACACACACACACACGCACAGTCTTTCTCACACACACTCTCTCTCTCTCTCTCTCACTCACTCACTCACTCACTCACACACACACACACACACACTCTCTCTCTCTCTCTCTCTCTCTCTCTCTCTCTCTCACGCTCACACACACACACTCACTTACACACACTCACTCACACACACACTCTCTCTCTCTCTCTCTCTCTCTCTCTCTCTCACGCTCACACACACACACACACTCACACACACACACTCTCTCTCTCTCTCTCTCCCTCTCACTCAAACACACACACACTCACTCACTCACTCACACACACACTCACACACACACACACACTCACACACTCTCTCTCTCTCTCTCTCTCTCTCTCTCTCTCTCTCTCTCTTATACACACACACACACACACTCACACACACACACACACACACACACACTCACACACACACACTCTCTCTCTCTCTCACACACTCACACACACACACTCACACACACACACACACACACACTCACACACACACACACACTCACACACTCTCTCTCTCTCTCTCTCTCTCTCTCTCTCTCTCTCTCTCTTATACACACACACACACACACAGTCTCTCTCACTCACACACACACACACACACACACACACACAGAGTCTCTCTCTCTTATACACACACACACACACACACTCTTTCTCACACACACACACACACACACAGTCTCTCTCTCTTATACACACACACACACACTCTTTCTCACACACACACACACACACACACATCGGTTGAGTTCTATATTAATGTGCTGTTTATTGATCTCTGATTATTATGTTGCTAGGCAACCACACACAGCCTCCAGTGAACTATATTACTGGCCAGAGGAAATGTTTATTAGGATTACAGGAGATTATTCTCCATGTCGTGATTTATTGATCATGGGCTGGGAGTCTCTCATGTGGCTGCTGTCACTGGTTTATAGGAGAGTCAGTCGTGTGTTCAGTGATTTCAGCAGTAAGGTGTGTCAGGCGTGACGTGAGAATCACGAGTGTTGCTGCTTTCTGACGGTGTTTCATCCGCTGGTGTTTTCCTGCAGGGACTCCGGTGAACAGGATCCCCATCATGGCGAAGCAGGTTCTGGATCTGTACATGCTGTATAAGCTGGTGACGGAGAAGGGTGGGCTGGTGGAGGTCATCAACAAGAAGATCTGGAGAGAGATTACCAAGGGTCTGAACCTGCCCACCTCCATCACCAGCGCCGCCTTCACGCTCCGCACACAGTACGACACGCCCAAACCACACAAACTTCATTTACTGTGTCTATCTCTCTCTCTCTCTCTGTACATTTATCTCTCTCTGCTCTTTCTGTCTCTTCACATCTGATTCTGCCTCCACTAATTAGTTTGAGGTGAAAGATTTATTGATATATTGATTTGATTTGGGTCGCTTTAGTCTGGGGGTGGAAACAGGAACATCCTCTCTCTCTCTCTATCTCTTTAATTAGATCTGTGCTCACAAAATATATATATTCTGTGTAAATATACGCACAAACACACACACACACACACACATATGTATATATTAATTACAGAGAGAAAGAAATTTCTTCAGGTTTCATCAATATCTGCTCATAAGTGACCCACGATGTGTCCATCAGTGCTGACGCCCGTCTGTCTCTCGGTCTCAGGTATATGAAGTATCTGTACCCGTACGAGTGCGAGCGGAAGGCGTTGAGTTCTCCCAGTGAGCTGCAGGCCGCCATCGACAGCAACCGGCGTGAAGGTCGTCGGCCCAGTTACAGCAACAGCCTGTTCCGATTTAGCCCCTCCCCCGGCTCCGCCCCTCACATCCTGTCCCCTCCCAAGATGCACCTGTCGGCACTGGGTGCCGGGGCCATGGGGGCCCTGAACGGATTCCAGGCGTCCGCCGGGCCGTCTCTGAAGAAGGGACTGGGTGAGTGACGATTCACAACCTGAATTACTACTAGTGCTGGTGTATGGCAGGTGGATTATAGTTTAGGGGGCGGGACATTCTCATTCTAGAGAGCATTTGATTGGACACAAATGTATACAGCACACCCCTATGAAGAAACTGAATTTTTTTTTTTTTTTTTGTTGGCAGATTATGACATTTGATGGTATTTATTTAAACACTTAAATTTCCTTTATTTGGATGGCAGTGATTAAAATTTAAACTGAAGAATTATCAAATAACCACGCCTTCTTAAAGCCACAGACATCATGTTTACAGGTCAGCAGGTCCGTTGAGCGAGTGAACACATGTTCGTGCTGTTTTAGTGCCTGACAAAAAGAAACAGAATGTTCAGAATTGTTTAGCCACATGTGTTCAGTCTGTTGTAGTATTTGTGGTGTTAGAGCGCCTCCTGTCGACATGAACATGAACTGCACCTTCAGACATTTACACTAGTAGTTCACTGATGAGTGAATCTGTTGTCCTTCTCAAGACTTTTTTATCATTATTTTTATCTTAATAATTGTTAATTTCTAGAGTTGTTGATGATGTCATGTGACAATTAGTGTGATTCTCCACTTACTGATTATGACAGTTTTATCCAAACAAGCCACATGATGCGCAGAATTGTTATGCAGTTGTTATGATGTTCTTCTCATCCATGTGTTCTCGTCTCTCTCCTCTAGAGGACGCCGTCCCGTCTCTGTTGGCGGGCCGCTCGTCCTCCTTTGCGCTGGCGTTGGGGCAGCAGCAGGTGGCGGGTCTGGCGCGGGCCGCCACACTGGAGCAGCTCAGAGAGAAGCTGGAGACGGAAGCGCCGGAGAGGAAGATGGCCCGTCTGGCTGAAGAGCAGCAGAGACTCATGCAGCAGGCCTTCCAGCACAACCTGATCGCCATGGCCTCGCAGATGCCCATGAACCTGCGCCTGGGA
>NC_067237.1:14669257-14824257 GCF_019924925.1 Ctenopharyngodon idella | reverse complement strand
ACTGTGTCTAATGCTTTAAAGTGCTTCAGGTTTTAAACAGTTTCCAGCATCAAGATCCACCAGTACAGATTTTTAACTTCACATTTGGTCTCTTCATTTACGGCGACTCTTGAGGGTCAAAGACGAGAATGTTTGTTTGACAGGAATAATGTTTCAGCGTATAAAGATACTGATCCAGGAACAGGTCTAGGGTGCGTCTCAATTAACTCCCTAGTTCAGTAGTCTGGGCTCTTATCAGGGAGTCGGCCATTTTAAGTGCTGTCTCAATCACAAAATCTTTCCAGTGCACTGAAACGTTTGCTCCCTAAAAAGTCCCACGTTCAACATTAATATCAGGGCGCATTGATGCTCACTATGTTCCCTTAATAGAAATGTGCTATGTGTGACCTTCCTAATATATGACAATATATCTCAGCAAAGTATTATTATTATGTTATTCAATCATATTTCACAATAAACATACAATTTGATCGAGTCACGTGATGCCCGCAGCCGTTCACTTGGACGTACATTCAGTGGCACCTGTAAACTTTCCTCCCACTTTATTTAAAATTTCACAATATAAAATTAGTCACATCGATTAATATAAACACAACAAAAAATATTCCTGTAAAGGTACGTAATGCTACGCCACTTAACGGTCGTGGCGTGATCACGTGATGACGCGGCAGATATTCCGCGCTCTTTCAGCTGCTTTCGTCACCTGAGGACGGTTAGTCGTAATGAACGCGCATATTTCGGTAGACGCCGAGGAAGAATTTAACGCCACAGACGGTCAAAGAAGAAGCTACAAATAGGTAAGACTATAACTTATTTTCTATGTGTGGTACGTTAGATAATTATCGCTATGATCTTGATTTTGCGCTACCATTAAGATCTGCGGACGCCCCTCGTGAAAATAAAAGTCCTCAGAAATTAAAATGGAACAAAACTATTCTCATAACTTCAGAATATGTGAGAGTTTTAGTCTGAAATTAGATTTAACACGAAGCTCAAACTTGCCATATCCTACTTCGCCTTCACGGACGTCACTTCACTTCAAATGCAGATAAAAAAAATCAGGCTTTCTCTTTCTCTTTTTTTTTTTTTTTTTTTTTTTTTTTTTTTTTTTGTAAATAATTGACATAAAAAGTCGAAATTATGACACGGGTGGAGGACTAACATACAATTATACCTGTCCATGATGTCATATACTAATAAAAGTTAGTATTTGTTAAAAATATATATCTTTCTCTGACAAGATATTATTACAGCATTCAGCAGTTCAAATTTTTTTTTATCTAAACATCAAAATTGTCATATGTCACTGTATGGGCTAGTGTGACCTTACTAATATATGACCATATATCTCAGCAAAGTATAAATAATTCATAGATAATTTACAGTTTAAGTAACAGAATTAGGCGTTTTTAATGAACACGTGTTGATGTCTGTACATGATTTTAAAGCAAGTTCTGGCTAAAAACGTTTCGTCGTAAAATGGCCGTCATATGGTGTGACATTACGATCTATATTTTAAACGGGCAATATTTTGGACATCATTATGATGGAGAGGTCGGCATTCAACCAGGAAGTTGCAGTGTCATCTCTGGAGTGGTTTGGAAGGTCAAGAGGTGAGTTCTGACTTTTTAATTTTTAAAAAGCTCGTTATCTCATATGCTCATTAGTGGTCAGTGTTTTGTCTAATGGTGTGACATTATTTGCATAACTTTTTTTTTTTTATTTTTTTTATTTTTTTTTTTTTTACAAATTTTACTTTTTCTTAAAAATCATTGCTGCCATGTGACAATTTACATGCTAAGTATAAGCTAGCTGTTTTTAGTTAACCAAGAAATTATCTTAAATGAACAAAACATCAACATCATGTGACCATTTTTCCAAGTCACACCATATTACATACACCTTTTTTTTTTTTTTTTTTTTAATAACTAAATATTCAAAACATATTTAACATGAAATTACCCATTTAATTAATGTATTCTTTTTCAATTTTATACTTAATTTAACTGTTTCACCATGTTTGCCATGCTTTGCATATTAAAAGATGCAAAATTTTGTCTGTGTCAGGCTGGTAAAGAGAGGACACACAAATACAGGGAGAGACTCAATGCTGACCATGCAAGGAGAGAGGAGGTCCTGAGGGAAAGGAGGAAAAAGTAAAGCTCATTCCAGTTCACACAGAACTATAGAGAAGGATGAAAGTCTAGGCCACAACTTTAACACAGGATACTATTACCAAGATGGTGAAGCTGAAATGAACAGGTAAAAAAAAATCTTAATCATTATGTATTTTTCATTAACAGGTATAAAGAGAAGATATGAAGAGGAAAACTCAAGGAATTCAGTGTGCACTCCCTTCCTCCTTCAAGACGAGAAAATGAGAGAGATGCAGAAAAGAAATACAGAAAAAGAAAAAAGAAGAGAATGCCATTTTAAACCTGACCCCTCCATCTCCTGAAGCGTCTCTGAATGAAGATAATGCAAATAATACAATACAATAATTGTAAATTGATGATAATTTTACTGTTTACCAATTATAATTGTTGTTACACACACTCGTCTCTAATTTTAAAATGTTCATGTTGAAGGTTCTTTACGTGAGATGTTTGATTTACTCATATTTCTGAGTTTCTTAACATTTTAAAAGTTTAAAAAAAAAAAAAAAAAAAATGATGTTAGTATGTTTGATTTTTAGTCTTAATTGAATTGAATTTATTAAATGTAAATAAATACTTTTTTTTTTTTTTTTTTTTTTTTCTTCATTGGCATTGTGGTGTGCAGTTCATACAGTGTGACATTCAGAATTATGACAATAAATAATTAGTTATAAATCATAAAGTCAGTGGAACACGAGAGAAATGGTATCAGCAAGAGTCACAAGCATTTTGTTAGATTTATAACAGGGTTTGTCAGAATTAATCTAAAATATCTGGAAGGGCTGAGTGAGGAGAGATGTCTTTGCATGATGATGCACAAAAAAATGTTAAATCTTAAAATAGTAATGATAAAGATTTATGATGAAGTTAGTTAATAACTTTTAAGTCACAACATATGACAATTTAAGCATAAATGCAACAAATTTGATGAATAAATCCAATTTCCAATACAAAATCTAAAAGACTACATGTCAGTACAACACAACTCGATATTTTTTTTTTTATGCCTAATATTTGAAGTATTGTGAAGCACCCACATACTAAGTCATAATTATGAGATAAAAAAGTAAAAATTATGCCTATAGTTATAATTTCGCATTTTTATCTCATGTCGTAATTTACTGATTCTCCATCATTCTCTGAACTTCTGTCATCATAACTCATAATAACAGCTTTGAAATTTAGCCTTTTACTGAAAACAAACACTATTTTTGTAACGAGTTATTCTCACATGATGGATGTTGGACCTAGTTATATGTTGTTGCTTACAGATATCTTTTTTTATATTTATTAATATCTATATGTTATTGACAGCTAGATCTTCTCACATGCTGTTCTCTGTGTCTGATGTTCTTTTGAAACCACTGAAATGAGTCGTTTTTCATGTGGAAACGGTCAAGTTAGCTGGTTAACCTCAAGGTGGCGCTCGTGTGCAGAGAATAAGAATGACACGTGCTGCTAAATGATTTTTGAATGTAAGTTGTTCAGCTGTAGTTTTTATTGTATTCTTCTCTGGTAACAGCATCATTCAGGAAGATCTTGTAGGAGTTTTGTGATTCTCAGGCCTCATCATGTTGAGATTTGTTGGATCTTTTCTTGGTTTAAGATCCTAAACCTCCTCTGTGACGTGCACTGGGTGATCATTACAACAATACAACCTTGTTTCATTTTAATTAGGAGAAATCCCTATTCTTGTTGAACTCTGTGTGTGTTAAAGTTGAGCACTTTACCACAAAAACAAGGTAAACGCTGGACATGTTTTGTTCGCAGTATAAGACATGGTTCATGTTAAGATAAAGCTTTACTTTATATCTTCTTCTTCTTCTTCTTTGTGTTTTTTGTTTTTCAATATGACTAGAACAGTTTTTGAACTATTTCAGTTTCATGAACTGCATTTGTGTAATGAACTTTAACTTTTTTCCAGCAGTGAAGCTCTAGAAACTAAAGCACCAAGGGCATTTGACGTTAAAGGCATTGTGATGTCAATCCTGGGGCTGGATTCATGAAACATTTTCAAGAACAAAGTTCTTTTATTGTATTTTCTAACTTTTAGAAATTTTTGTATTCCCAAAAATATTTTTTCCCCTTAAGAATGTTCTTATTTTATTTGCTAAGATAAAATTTAGAATTCAAATTCTTGAATATCTGGAAAGGCTGAGTGAGGAGAGATGTCTTACTTTGCATGATGATTTAGAAAAATATTACAAAATCTAATGAATCTGCACAAAAAAAAAAAAAAAAAAATTAAAATCTTAAGTTAGTTAATAACTTTTATGTCACACTATATGACAATTTTAGGCACAAATGCAACAAATTTGGTGAATAAATCCAATATCCAATACAAAATTTTAAAAGACCACATATTATTGGAAATTCAAGAGTCAGTACAACAACTCAATATTTTTTTTATGCTTAATATTTGAAGTGTAAAAAAAAACAACAACTTTTTTTAAGGCTGTCAACTGCCCACATACTAAGCCATAATTTTGAGATTAAAAAGTAAAAATTGTCTATAGTTATAATTTCGCATTTTTATCTCATAATAATGACGTGTCGTAATTTACTGATTCTCCATCATTCTCTGAACTTCTGTCATCATAACTCATAATAACAGCTTTGAAATTTAGCATTTTACTGAAAACAATATTTTTCGTAACTACTTATTTTCACATGATGGATGTTGGACCTAGTTGTACAGGTATCTTTTTTATATGTATATTTATTAATATCTGTATGTAAGTTATTGACAGCTAGATCTTCTCACATGTTTTCTGTGTCTGATGTCTTTTGAAACCACTGAAATGACTCGTTTTTCATGTGGAAACGGTCAAGTTAGCTGGTTAACCTCGAGGTGGCGCTCGTGTGCAGAGAGTAAGAATGACACGTGCTGCTAAATGATTTTTGAATGGAAGTTGTTCAGCTGTAGTTTTTATTATTGATTGTATTCTTCTCTGGTAACAGCATCGCTCAGGAAGATCTTGGAGGAGTTTTGTGCTTCTCAGGCCTCGTCATGTTGAGATTTGTTGGATTTTTTTTAGCTGGCAAATTTGAGTACTTACCGATTACAATTAACGCTTGAAGATTTAACACTTTTCTTGGTTTAAGATCCTAAACCTCCTCTGTGGCGTGCATTGGGTGATCATTACAACAATACAACCTTGTTTCATTTTAATTAGGAGAAATCCCTATTCTTGTTGAACTCTGTGTGTGTTAAAGTTGAGCACTTTACCACAAAAACAAGGTAAATGTTGGACATGGAGTTTTGTTCGCAGTATAAGACATGGTTCACAGCTTTAAACATGTTAAGATAAAGCTTTACTTTTTATCTTCTTCTTCTTTGTGTTTTTTGTTTTTCAATATGACTAGAACAGTTTTTAAACTATTTCAATTTCATGAACTCCATTTGTGTAATGAACTTTAACTTTTTTCCAGCAGTGAAGCTCTAGAAACTAAAGCACCAAGGGCATTTGACGTTAAAGGCATTGTGATGTCAATCCTGGGGCTGGATTCATGAAACATTTTCAAGAACAAAATTCTTTTATTGTATTTTCTAACTTAAGAAATTTTTGTATTCCCAAAAATATTTTTTCTCCTTAAGAATGTTCTTATTTTATTTACTTAAGATAAAATTTAAGAATTCAAATTCTTGAAAAGAATGTTCTTAAACATCGTAAATCACTACCTAAAGTTGTAAGCTTGTCTTAACCCTTGTGCTGTGCTGAAAATCCTTTACCACCTAATGTGGTGTTCCTGGTCAAATATGATCCGCCTTATAAATTGATGGTAAATCTTAAGCAACTTAGTTTTTGAGTGAAAAAAGCTTATTCAGGTCAAACAATGTACGAAAATGATCAGAACAATTTGGGGAAGTTGTTACACCCTGTGTGAGAAAAGTCAGCAGCTTTTAGTCCAAAGCGATAAAATTAAAGGGATAGTTCACCAAAAAATGAAAATCATCATCATTCACCCTCTAAACCTGTATAAATGTCTTTGTTCTGCTGAACACAAAGGAAGATATTTGGAAGAATGTCAGTAACCAAACAGATCTCATCCCCCATTGAGTACCATAGTATTTATTTTTTCTACTATGGTAGTCAACAGGGGGCGAGATCAGTTTGGTTAACATGTCCCACATCTTGATGTTCAAATGCTTGTGCATGATGGGAAGTGAATAAAGACTTCTGGGGCTTAATTTATAAAACCTGCGTATGCAGATCTGATCCATGTTCAGATAATAATCTTTGACATGAAAAAGTGCTTAGCTGTAGAAATATATGCAGAAATAATAATAATAAAACCCTGTTAGCATAATTAGACGGCATTAAGGTTTAATTATTTAGTATGCATACGTTGGTTTTGCATGTGTAAATTATTTCAGCCAAATCTATAGGCTATAAAATGGCCTATAATGCAGAAATAGATTAATTTTCTCTGAATAACATGTTCGCACATTTGAGAAATGATCCTGGATCGAATGTGAAACGGTTTCTACTAGTGCTTTGTGATTAATCGCATCTAACACACACTTGTTTTTACATTTTCTTTTGTGTGTGTGTGTGTGTGTGTGTGTGTATAAACTTTTGTTATATGCGATTAATCGATTTGAGGCCGAAATCATAATCGAAATAAGGCCCATTTCTTTCAGCAAATGGTTTTTGTGTACATTTTTGTGGAATCAACAGCCACAGCATTTCAAAAACGGAAACAAATTGTGACAGAAGCTTTCTCAGTGAACTATTAGAGTTACTGAACATCTGATGTGTTTCCACACGATCATTGAGATTCAGATATTGTCAGTCACATCCTGTGTGGTCATCAGTAATTTACGCCATGACTGAGTTAAAACAGCAAGAACATTCAAGGTTTTACTTAGTCTTTAATCAGATACCTTTCACAGAAGTCAGTGTGTAAAAAGGTGAATCCTCCAACACTGAGGGAATAAATGACTGACTAATTGATCATCATCATCACATGTAAAGACGTTCATTCCAGTTTCATGACCTTTAACGCTGGGCGTGTTCGACCTTCGCTTCCTCATTTTACATGTCCTCCAGCAGATGCTCATGTTACTCTGATTTATCAGAACATTTTACAGATCTCAAAAGTGGAAGTTCACAGTGCAATAAATATAAAAATACAAATCAGCAAGTTTAAAAAGGAAAAAATAAACATCTTTTGGCAAAGTTTACACACATGGTTCTATGTATAAACAGGCTAGTCACAGTGGTTAAGACAAGCTCTCTATTCATAACCTCCTTAATGCACATTCACATCCTACACAAAATAAATATGACTCAATCGCATCACTTCATACAAACACAGACAATACATTACAGTCTGAATCACTGTATAATGTTTGAGGCGTCAGTCTGTACTGAACAATTGATTTTTGTTAAACAACACTTTACAATCGAAACTCTAATGAAGTGACACTGGTTGTGAAACGTTCATAAACCACAGTGTTTCACAATCTTCAACGCTCTTTCTTTACCCAAAATAAGACTTGAATTGATATTTCATTATCTAATGTAACTTAGGCATTACAAAATAAAAAAATCTTGTGGCTGCTGTCGATGTTGGAATGATCCAATGAAATGCTCTTACTAGTTTTATCTATATTTAATAATCCTAAATGACAGATTGTTAGTCTTAAACACTAGTACATATGAGTAACAATCACACAAATAATGTTTAACATGCAGTAAAACGTTCAGCCACATCGACTCGTTCTTCATTTGCTCATGTTCGAATAAAAGTGCGTTAATAAACATGATGCAAATGAAAACTCTCACATTTGAGCTTCGTCTAGTTCTCAGTTTTATTTATTTAATGTTTAATAATTTATTTTTGTCTACTAAACTAATGTAACTCGTTTAGATCAAAAGGGTTTGTAAGATCACGAGGAATGTACATTGAGTTTGCGTCCAAATATTTGCCTGGTAGATCACGTGACAAACACCGCTGATCGTGAAAACAACAATATATATAATCTCTCCACATCCTGTAAAAATGATGTGGAATCATCAAATCCAAACTGATTCTCTCCCACATCAACCTCGTGTGTTTTCATACTCTTGTGACTGATGACAAACTGGACACTCATATTGCACATTTCATATACTGTAAATATCTGGTGTATGTCGGAGTGTTTACCTCGTTTGCTGGTCTCTTTGTGAATGATTCATCAGTGCGAGTTTTTGTATAGAAAGCTAAATCTGTATAAACTTTCTTTAAAATGAAAAATATTAATAGCTCTGGCAATAATAATAATCAATAAATATAATATTATTAAACAGGATGTGGACAATTTTTCAGCTGAACAATGATGCTATTGTCTTTCTAGAGCTGAATTCTGCTTGCATCATTGAACATTGTATTCCTGTTTGTCACAATCTCTATTGTGTTAAGCACTATAGAAATAAAGGTGACTTGATAGTGACTTCAGGATCAGATAATACTTTCAAAAGTCTATAACAGGAAGTAAGGCACTGTGAGCAGAAGTAACAAGCACGGTAACACTATTGGAGCGACACGGTGAGCGTCTGACCGGCTCATGCTGAGCTGATATTGAGCGACGGTCTTCTTATAGGTCTTCTGATAGATGTCCTCTGAAGACACACAGATGTACGACCCTTCATGAGTCTTGTTCATGCTTTCAATGAGATACAAACAGCCCTGATCTGAACGAACGCACTCCTCGTGCGTGTTACCGTGGAGCCAGTGGTATGTAGCGTGATGTGATGTCATCGGGCAGAGCAGGAAGTGTCTAGAGGACGGTGGGACATGAACCACTGATGTCTCGGCACCAATTTCAGTCTTTGATGGTGCGGCTAAAGCTGGACCTGTGGAACAGATGGTCATGTGATGTGTTTGTTGAATTGGCACATATGGATAACCTGAAAACACTCTTTTCCAAAACCTATGAGCTGCCAATCTAGAAAGCAATCCCAGAATACACCACAAGTTCAGAGATCATTTTCATCTTGAGATGAAGCTTGTTGATTATAATATTAATTCAATACCATAAGCAGAAATAGATTAACTAAATGGTTTATTTGACTCAATATTAGTATGTCAGACTCCCACACGAGTTGATGAAAAGCTAACAATTGAATGTAAAATGAAAATAAATAAATGTGGCTGCACAATTAATTGAAACAAAACTGAAGTGCGATATGATTTTGTGCAATTTATTATGTGCAACTTCTTCCTGAGTCTCTCCATCAGTGTCGACTCCGGTTTGAACAATGTAAGGCTGAACACCGTCGTCATTTTGGCTGCGTGAGATTCTCCAGCTTTGTTGTTGTCGAGCGACTGAAGCGCGAGCTGTTAAAGCTCCGCCCTCTTCTGGAAAGGGGGCCGGGAGCAGCAGCTCATTTGCATTTAAAGGGACGCACACAAAAACGGAGTGTTTTTGCTCACACCCAAATAGGGGCAAATTTGACAAGCTATAATAAATGATCTGTGGGGTATTTTGAGCTGAAACTTCACAGACACATTCTGGCGACACCAGAGACTTATATTACATCTTGTGAAAAGAGCATTATAGGTCCCCTTTAAAATCTCAAGTAAATATTTTACATCTAAGGGGTTTGGCTGACAAAAAAGTTTGGGAACCCCTTCACTAATGTTTAAATCACTATTTATCTATCTTGTGTGATCTCACACTATTTGTGTGGCGTACAAAAGTTACTGCCAATGAAGAGCATCTCATATCAGTCACATTTCACTTGGGATGCTTCCTATAAAGGCAGCTACCTATGTAGGAAAATACTAAATACTTTTAGCACTGAAGAAGGTGGTTTGAGTTAAAAAAAAACAAAACAAAAAAAAAAAACACAAAACACAATCATCATCATCAAAAACAGAGCCAGACTTACTGCAAATGTGGGAGTTGGCAACTTGATTTCTGTGGAAAAAAAAGGGGAACATTAATGATACTTTCCATAAAAGTATTATTTTCATGTAAGTGATGCAGTGTGGGTTTCAGTTGTGTGTGTGTGTGGGGGTGGGGGAAGTTGAGTTGTTTAGTGGTAGATAAGGAAATGGGTGGGAACATACTAAAATTGGTTTCATGTGGTGGAGGTGTAAGGGCAGGTAATGCGATGCAAAGAGGTTGAGTTCAGTGGTTATTTGGTTTCAGAATGATTAAGCGGGATTGCACATAATTTTACTAATTCCCGCAGGTTTCACAAACAGCGAGAGTGATTTAGCGCTAACGCATCTGTACAAGCGAGCTGCAAGACTTTCACTCGCATTTTGGGACAGAATTTCCACTTGCCTAATCAGCCAGTGTTGCATCGTTACTAAAGTTTATCATATGCACGACTTGTCAATTTAAACATTCAAGCGATTTTAAAGCATTCAGTAGTGCTTGAGTCCCATACTCTCTGAAAGACGGTTTTCTGTGCGCTCATGCCCAGAGCGCGCACACATAAAGCCGCCTCTCAAACAGCTAACGAGTACCAAACTGAGCGCATTTTCATGGCTTATTGCAGTTAGAAACGCACAAATTTGTCAAAATGCCCGTCTTGGCGAATACTCACATAAACGCAGTCGGTGATATCTTAAGTGAACGTAAATGGTTGAAAAAGAAAACGCATGTATATCAGTATATTGAATCTGTGCATTCACTTTTAAAGTGACAGCAGCCTAATATTCCTGCTGCTGTCTATCATTAATGTTAATCAAACAACAAAAGATAGCGAGTGTCTGTATTTAATTTATACAATGAAACATTCGATTTATTAAATTTCTGTAGCATTCCTGTACCTGAATTTCATTTTTTTTTGTTGTTGTATTTATTTGTACTTCTGCTTGTAATGTGTTTTTGTTCTTGTTTACTTTTTTTTGCTCATTCAATTCAAGGTTGAAATCAATCTTCCTTGTGCAGTGTGTAAACTCATGCGCAACAAAATTACCCCATTGTAAAAACACAAATACATAGAATGAGCAAACATTTAGGTGATATAAATGTAATTTAACCCCCAGCTCCCCCTTAAAATTCACCTCAGAGGGGAAATCCAAAATGAAATTCAGGCCCTGACCTTATTACTAGTGCTCATTATGATTTGAACAAACCTCAAACACTAAGTATGAAACTTGAGTGTGTAACTCATTCTGCAGATCAGAGAGACTCAAACCAGTATGAAACCACCTCACAACCACCCAGAACGCTCTAGCTTAATTTCTTTCAATATATGAATTAACAGACTACTATGAGTGTTATTAACGGTTTATGCCTCATGCTAAAAATGAATTTGTAATCAGGAAGGAAGCAGACTTGTGGGTGTGCAGCAAATGATGTCTTACTTTTCTGTGAAGGTGCAGTGAAAACTGTTCCAACCGCAGTAGGGGTCTCGCGATAACAAGCATTCAGTACAATCATCTCCGTACACATGACATGCCTTAAGGTCAATCTGAACAACCTCATTACTGGAACTCACAAACAGACGCTTCTGAGAAATTTAAACACAGGATATGTTAGTACCACTAATGATACATTTGTAAGATTAAAAGAATGAAGATCAATCATAGATTAAGAAACTATATAACTATATATATATCTACGTTCAGAGTAATTAAAAGCAAAATAAAACAACATATTAATAACTATACTATATTAATGGTGACCTCAAAGCATAGGATGTTCACACATTATTTATCAGCTACAACAATCTCCAGTTATTACCAATGAGACGCTGAATAACATTTTATTCAAAGCAACTTGCAATGCAGTAAAAAAAATTGATTTTATCAGATCATTCAACCCATGGCCTTGATAATGCTCTACTGTTTGAGACATCATTCCAAACTTTTATTTTAGTATGCATAAAAGGAAGTGGATGTTATTTTTGCGTCATACCTCAGAAGCGTCCAGCAGCATGCTGGTGATGTGTGTCCCATGTGGAAACGGCAGATACTCCGCAATGATAAAAACTGACTTTTCCAGGACTTTATGGACCCTTCCACTTTCTGTAAGAAAATAAGAAAAATTTCCATA
The DNA here is from genome assembly GCF_019924925.1 of Ctenopharyngodon idella. NCBI lineage: Eukaryota > Metazoa > Chordata > Actinopteri > Cypriniformes > Xenocyprididae > Ctenopharyngodon > Ctenopharyngodon idella. The sequence goes on along the minus strand of NC_067237.1, from coordinate 14,812,098 downwards.
TAACAACAGGACATATAACTAATCTGTCTGCATAGGGAGCTCCCTACAAAGACAGCAACTGTCACATGCACATCATACAAACACTAACACATTTTATCCAAATAGAGTTTGATGTTACATGTTGCTTTTGCGTGAAATAGTTGGTTTTTAACCCTTGTGCGTCAATTAAAAAAAAATTACACAGGTCTATAGTGGACAAAAATGTCCATGTCATAAAAATTTGAATCTTGGGAGCACAGACTTAGTCTCATTTTATTATTGTATTGAACATTATTGTATATAAATTGTTTTATGAAATATGTTGAACTCTAAAACTGCTAGAAAATCAAAGTTGTGTTCCAAATTTGAGGTTGATATCTCAAAAAATGAGCTTTCAGTAAGATTTTGTTTGGGCGCAGTACCACATTTTTCCCAATGGAATGGCACCATCTGGTAAAAAATAGTGAAAACTTTAATTTTGAAGCCTTGTCATCAGAATGAAAGCCTATTAATACAGACTGCATCATTTTATAGTTAAATGGCCCTGGGATTAAAAATTGCAGTTTTAATGGGGGCATTTTTGTCCTTAAGGTCCTGAGAGGAACTATTTTGTGTTACTGGTGCAAAATATAAATTTTTTTTTTTTAAAGGAAATGGAGGTGAAATAGTAAGATTCCAATAAAAATATACACCTGTGCCAAAATTTATGCAATTGGCATTAACACAAACAAAATGATTAAAAAAAACAAAAAAATGTTCATAAGGTTGCACAAGGGTTAATTACATAATTCTGCGATTGGCTACAAGTGAGACATTGATTTTGGCAATATATAGAAGCATCATGTTTCTACCTAGTGTTTGGAACAGCCTTCATGTCTATGATGCCTAATAATAACACCTAGTTAGACAGCTCACTAGGGTTTGAAACTATTAGATTGCATCACTTTGATTAATCATACTACACTCCTTATTCATTCAGCCTCAGTCATCTGACTAACACAACATTATCAATGATTCATTACATTTTTCCAGCAATTACCTATTCCTGCCTTTTCCTGTAGCAGCTGGTCATTTAAATGTGAAACTGATGAGTTTAAATCAACATGAAACTGCATTTACAACCCAATTAACTTTTCTAATGTGACGTATTTCAGAGTGTAACAGGATGTTCATGAGAAGCACATCACAATTAACAAACAGACTAATGACTCTCATGAGCCCATTCATCTTAATCTTTTCTTGGTATTTAGTGTTGATTTTGTTTAGTATTTTTCTTTAGTAGATTTAAGAGGAACATTAAGGAACCAGTAGCCTCATTTATTAAACGCACGTACAATCGGATCTGATCCTAAATTCCATTGATCTCATACTACATCAAAAGAAAAAAATGGGATTTATTAAGGCAGAAAGTGACATGAAAATGTTCTTAAGCGTACGCTAACTGAAGAGTATGAGTACAGACTTTTCAACTCTTATACTAGTAATTAAAATAATCCAACATTGATTATGAGAATGTCTTCTTAAACAGGCGTACTTCGTTTGAACAATAAAGATAGTAAACTATTTGTGGGAGCTCTGTTGATGTAAACTCACATACCTAGAGACAGAAGCAGGACAGTGTTGTTTTGTTGTCGGTCCACCTGGATGTGAGTGTAATGACAATGTTTGAACAGCAGGGGGCCGTTCTCTGGCATCACCCAATCCTTCATCTCGGGACGCTCCTTCATAAACGTCAGCACGTCATCGCTTAGCGTAGTACTGTCATTGACACACTAAAAGAACGATGAGTAGTTAGTTAGAAGGAATGGGAAAGATAACTGTGACCTGTTGATTGGACTACAGAGCTCAACAGTCGGTTCGAGAATCTCTATCAAGAATTGAGGTGATGATATGTGCTAAACAGTTGTTAGGAATCATAAGAGGACCTTTTAAAAGGACACAAAAACCCAGACTGACTGGATTACATCATTCAGTTTATGAGATGCGTAGCTCATTCATTCCCTCATAAAAGTCATTAAGTACAGTCTTGTACCTTTTGTCTTTTTGATTACATCACTGAATTGTCTTTTAATCAGATGTTGTAATGTTATGATTCATCCAGAGTTGTTTAGTTTGGTTCATGTCTCAGAACTACAGAATGAATCATTCAGTAAGGTGCCGCATTTTTAGGATGATAATATAGTTCTCGCTTTGCGATTATACAAGCAATCAAGCAGTATCGCTTCAGTGACAGCATAATTCTCACCGTTCCAGGCCGATGTTTTGTATGATCTTTGTTGGAGTTGAATTGAGAGGAATTGAAGATAGCGCTGATTTTTGTCATGTTATAGACGCACACAGCACTCATGTTCCTGTAAAGAGAGACACAGAGCTTCACACTTTAAACACAAGAGCCAGAGTTTGTGGAACTGTCAAATGACAGATGTTTCCTGGAGCTTTTAACACTCCACACTGAATCAACATGTAGTATCCCTCGATTCAACAGGATCATGTGACTCACCAGCAGTCATGTTAGCATTGTACACTAATGTGACAGACTTAGTACTTTAAACAGATGCACATTGGGGTGTCATGGGTATTTACTAGGGCTGGGCATTGACACAAATTTCACGATTCGATTTTTATTCAGAAGCTTGCGATTCAATTAAATTTGATATCGATTCACTTGGATATATATCAGATACAGTACATGTCAGTTTTTCTCAAGGAAAAATGTCTCAATTAATGTTGTAAACTATACATTATTAAAAATGCCTTCAGTTGTTAATTTTAACCTTCAATATTATAGTAAGTTGTAATAGCCTTTTGATTACATAAATGTTTCTACACCAATTTGTTTGAAAATAGACATTTAAATGGTTGCTGTCATAACTTTTTCATGATGGGTTTATTCAAACATATTTGAATATACATATTGAATATGCATTAAATATTAAAGAACAGGTTAAGTAAAAATATAATGGTTATGTAATTTGTAATTTAAAAGTGCATATATTTATTAAAAATGCTCCTCTCTAGAGTTATTTTTCTTGCTATCACGTTTATGGTCATTGAACGGCTTTTCTGAGGTAAATGTGATTTTACGTGACATTATTGTTTTCAGGCTGTTTTATTGATGCCTTTCCACGGTTGAAACATCGATTACATGAGAGTAAGTTGTTCTGTATCTCTCAACATTCCTTCTGATGTTCATGCATGTTTATTTGGTGCTGTAACTAGTAGTAAAGAGGAAAAGATGATCGCTTCACGCCACATTTATTGTTTGAATTTTGTGATAAAACTGACAGAATTTAAAAGCTGAGACTTTTTTCATATCAAAAGTATCAAAGCATAAATCTTATTACAAATGTTTAGTGAAGTTTTCTGCAAGCTTCAACTGAAAAGATCAATTCTAAGGATTTAAGAATCGACATAGGTTCATCAAACTGAGAATCAATTAAAATCCAGAAATGTATATTTTCAACCCAGCCCTAGTATTAAACTATTGAGATGACAGACTTTAGTTAAAGTTACACACTGATCACCTACAATAAAATATCACTGCAAAGCACGAGAATGACGTTTTTTTTCCTTACCAATAGTTTCTGAAAAGCGCATAAATTTTGATGTCGTTGTCTGTTTCGAGTGTGGCCACATCTATCAGTTGACTGAACTCATATCCACTCCCACAGAACAGACGGGCGTAAATCATGGACGTCCAGCTGTTCTGAAGATGACCCTTACGACCGCCTCTGTCATTCTGAAAAAGATCGTCAGGTGTTCAACTCTTTAGGTCAATGCATGTGAAGTTTTTGGTGTGACAGCTTTAAAGTGGTTTAAATCCTATTTTACTGACCATTCTCAGTTAATTTCTATGGGTGGTTACAGGTCTGAGATTAGCTCTGTTTTCACTGGTGTTCCCCAGGGCTCTGTCTTAGGCCCTTTACTCTTTAATATTTATCTGTCACCACTTGGTGTTTGTTTTCTCTCTGGCTGTATTTCTGAGATAACCCACAATCCAACTTGTCAGTTGTTTCTCAAACATGCTTATGATCTGTTTTTGAGGTTTCTTTTTATTACTTGAGCTATGTATGGCTTATTTTGTGTAGAGCACTTTGAGAAGCTGCTTTAAAAGGCGCTTTATAAAATGTTTATTATTATTATTATTAAGTGCAGTCATATGAGCTACTTTTATTAAATGTTTATGGTGTTTTTTTGTCCTTTGTGGAGTCCAACAGCTCCTGTGTGCCTATAGTGTATATAAAAAGCAATATGAACATTCAGCTAAACATTTGTTGTGTTCCACAGTAGAAAAAGTCATACGGGTTTGGACTGATGAGGGTGAGTAGAATGACTAGAATAAAGAGAGGTTCTTCAAGTTTTTCTGCATCACTCTGCGATTACAGATTACAAAAAGGCCTAACTTTCACAATATTTCTCAGATTATATAATGCAATCAAGTACATTGAAACATAAGGACCAGGAATCTGCAGCAATACCCTGATTTCATACTGAACAAGATTAAATATGGCACAAAAAGGCTTATTTATTGATATATGATCCTGCAAGAATGTTCAGTCAATGTTTTCATAATTGCAAAAATTCGATATTTACTGGTACATTTCTTACATGCATCTATTCAGAGCTTTGACAACATTTGAAGTCTCAGAGCACTTGACATGTGTCATTAACACCTGCGCTTATAATTATAGAAGTTTTCCCTTTAGCACAAATGTGGCTGCGAGTTACTGAGAAACATCTTTAATAAAAGGTGGTGATGCAGGTGTCATCATTTGTCAAATGCATTTCATATCTACTAAAATGACATTTGTCACATTTAAGCAGGTGAAAGATTGCAAAGGAAACCCAGACGTACACTCATTCTGTGCAAGACACCTCAACATCAGGCTGCATTTACTGCTGTTTACTGACAGATATAGTTGCAAGAAAAAGTATGTGAACCACTTGCAGAATCTGTGAAAATAAAAAATAAAGGAGATAATACAAAATGCATGTTGATTTTTATTTAGTACTGTCCTGAGTAAGATATTTTACATAAAAGATGTTTACATATAATCCACAAGACAAAAAAATAGCTGAATTTATTAAAATAACCCCATTCATAAGTATGTGAACCACTGATTCTTAATACTGTGTGTGGTTACCTGGATGATCTACGGCTGTTTGTTTAGTGATGTTTGTTCATGAGTCTCTTGTTTGTCCTGTGCAGTTAAACTGAGCTCTGTTCTTCAGAAAAATCCTCCAGCTCCTGCAGATTCTTCAGTTTTCCAGCATCTTTTGCATATTTGAACCCTTTCCAGCAGTGACTGAATGATTTTGAGATCTGTCTTTTCACACTGAGGACAACTGAGGGACTCAAACACAACTTTTAAAAAAGGTTCAAACATTCACTGATGCTCCAGAAGGAAACACAATGCATTAATAGAAGGGGGGTGAAAACTTTTGGAATTTGAAGATCAAGGTAAATTGGATTTAATTTGTCTTCCGGGAAACATGTAAGTATCTTCTGTTGCTTCCGAAGGGCAGTACTAAATGAAAAAAATTTATATTTAAACAAAATAAGAAAAATTTGGACATCTTCATCCTGTTCAAAACTTTTCACCCCCGACTCTCAATACATCGTGTTTCCTTCTGGAGCATCAGTGAATGTTTGAACCTTTTTTAATAGTTGTGTTTTGTCCTCCATGTGAAAAGACGGATCTCAAAATCATTCAGTCACTGCTGTAAAGGGTTCAAATATGCAAAAGATGCTGGAAAACTGAAGAATCTGCAGGAGCTGGAGGATTTTTCTGAAGAACAGAGCTCAGTTTAACTGCTCAGAGCAAACAAGAGACTCATGAACAACCATCACACAACAAACAAACAGTCGTGGATCATCCAGGTAACCACACACAGTGTTAAGAATCAGTGGTTCACATACTTATGAATGGGGTTATTTTAATAAATTCAGCTATTTTTTTGTCATGTGGATTATATGTAAACATCTTATGTAAAATATCTTACTCAGGAGAGTAAATAAAAAAATACTAAATAAAGTACTAAATAAAAAATAACATGCATTTTGTATTATCTCCTTTATTTTGTTAAAATTATTCACGTTTTCACAGATTCTGCAAGTGGTTCACATACTTTTTCTTGCAACTGTATATTAGATTATATTTGGCAACTTTGAGATATAACTAGCATATGCAGTATTTACTTGGACACACATGGAATAGACAGATGTCATTGGGCGTTTTTCAGTTTTCATTTCTGGGTGGGGTACCGATTAGGAAAGTTAGTTAGAATTCAGGGTTCTTGTAGATTCACTCTATTGCTCTCTGTATAGCTGTCTATGAATGCATGATAGATGGATAGATAGATAGATAGATAGATAGATAGATAGATAGATAGATAGATAGATGGATAGATATAGATAGATAGATCAACTTGTCAACTTTGAGACTTTGAGATTGATAAATGTGAACTTGACTGAGAAACAGAAGTGATACTTACACTGTGCTTCAGTTGCAAAAAATACTGACAGCCTTTCTATAATTATTTATATATATATATATATATAATATATAATATAATATAATATACACATCTGAAGTAAATAAATTGCATTACGTCTGCAGATGTCATTGGGCGTTTTAAAGGGATAGTCCAATCAAAAGTAATTTTGTCTTCATTTACTCACCCTCATGTCTTTCTAAACTTGTATGACTTTCAATATTTTTTAAAATCTTTTGTGTTCCACATAAGTCATACAAGTTTGGAACAATGTGAGTAAATAATAACAGTTTTTTATTTTTGGGTGGAGTACCAATTAGATAAAGTTAGTTAGAATGCTTTTGCGCCCTGTATGACTGTTTATGAATGTATGAACATGACTGACAAAAACATGGAAGCTGTACTGCCTGAAATTCCTCAGATGGTAGAAAAATCCCTTATTGAGTTTATGTACACATTGGGGGAATCACTAATTGCAATAATTTTTAAACAATAAACAAGGTTTACAGCCTATATGTCTTTATGCACATCTTTATCAGCAAAATAAGATCTCAAGATGTTTTACGGTGTGTGATTTCTGCTCACCATGCAGCTCTGAGAGACTCGTGGAATCCACTGGTCTTCACTTTTGTGTTTCTCTGCGAAGAAGGAATAAATTTTGCCCTCGTTTTTGCCTTTACCAGCGATCAGCTTCAAATACTTTTGCTCTAAATGTCAGAAGAGAAAAAGAGCACTTTTTAGGATGAAAACGGTTTCATTCTCACAATGACAAGAACTCATTTCAGTGAGAAAGTGAAATGCTCACTGTGGCAATGAAACACTTTAGATGTCAGTAGTATTGTGTTTAATCTGATTTCTCACCCATTTGAGGCGCCTGAGACCAAATGTTGTAATTTTTGTCCTTGCTTATCCTGTACAATCCTATCTCAGACTTAGTGAAGTACAGCATATCATCTGAAAGGTCAAATAAAGACAGAACATGGACGACACGTGTAAAGATAGACAGGACGTCACATGTAGCATGTAATAGAAGCAAATAATGTATTACTGTTCCTAGTCAATCTCACATAGACCATCATTTAATTTGTACCCGAATGAAAACGAGGCATACAGCGCTGTACTGTTGTTTAACAACATGGCAATTGTTCTGCTGACGAAACTTCTTTCCAAAAAAATTTGACAAAAACTCCTTAAAACCATTGTGAAAGTTGAGAGTTGTGTAAAAATGATCTTGGACCTTTATACAGTGCATTTCACCCTAAAGACTGTAAGTCTATCCTTCACAGCTCCGTTTTCATCCACGTAATATTTAATATGCCATCTACCCAGACTAAGGTATATCCTTGGGCTCATAGTGATGTGAACAAACCCTTAAAGGAATAGTTCACCCAAAAATGATAATGATCCCATAATTTTCTCACCCTCAAGCCTTCCTAGATGTGTATGACTTTTTTTCTTAGCCGAACACAATAGGAGATATATTAAATAATATTTTGGCTCTTCCCAGCCTTGTAATGGCATTGAATAGAGTTTTTGAAGCACCAAAAAGCACATCCATTAATCATAAAAGTAATCCAGGGGGTTAATAAAAGCCTTCTGAAGTGATGGGTTTTTTGTAAGAAAAATATGCTTCCGAAAGAACTCTACACTCTCATGGACACACGTCCGGCCGTTGCTGGAAGCCAGTGATTATAGTTTATGGTTTCAAATACAGTTATTTTTTCTTACAAAACCTGATCGCTTCGCTTCAGAAGGCTTTTATTAACCCCCTGGATTACTTTTATGATGAATGGATGTGCTTTTTGGTGCTTCAAAAACCCTATTCATGCCATTACAAAGCTGGGAAGAGCCAAAATATTATTTAATATAACTCTGATTGTGTGTAGACACCTAGGAAGGCTTGAGGGTGAGAAAATTATGGGATTATTTTCATTTTTGGGTGAACTATTACTTTCGCAGTAAGTATTAAACTTCAGTGTGTAACTCAAGCCCGAGCCCTATATAAAGAGAAGTCTTGACAGTGGACAAGTATGAAACAATCTCATAGCCAGGCCCTGACAAACACACTAGCATCATGGAAGGGAGTTTTACACATACAACCTCCACCCAAAATCTTTTCCGTTTGGTGTCTCTTGAGTGCAGAAATTATGGTTTATTATTCATAGCATTCTTGTGACGTGTAGGTTGCGATCAATGTGCACTTAAAGGATTAGTTCACTTTCAAAATAAAATTACCACAAGCTTTACCCACCCTCAAGCCATCCTAGGTGTGTATGACTTTCTTCTTTCTGAGGAAGACAGTCTGAGAAATTTTAATAAATATCCTGACGCATCCGAGCTTTATAACGGCAGTAAGCGTTACCAAACGAGTATGAGCTGAAGAAAGTGTCTCCATCCATATCTATCCATAAACATATTCCACATGGCTCCGGAGGGTTAATAAAGGCCTTCTGAAGAGAAGAGATGCATTTTTGTATAAAAAAAAAAAAAAAAAATCCATATGTAGACATGTTAGGAAGTAAAATATCTAGCCTTCCGTATTCAAATCACGTAAAAAATTGAACTGGCGTGGCGTCAGTTCCGTAATTTTGAATAGGGAAGGCGTAGGACGTACAGCGTAAGCTTTTTGAAGAATACGGAAGGCAGTCTGGTGGAAGCTACATATTTTACTTCATAACTTGTTTAAATATGGATTTTTTTTTTAAATTAATTTATTTTTTTACACAAACGCATCGCTTCGCTTCGCTTTATTAACCCTCCGGAGCCGTATGGAGTACGTTTATGATGGATGGATGTGGATGGAGACAATTTCTTCAGCTCATACTCGTTTGGTAACACATACTGCCATTATAAAGCTATGATGTGTCAGGATATTTATTAATATATCTACGATTGTGTTCGTCAGAAACGAGAAAGTCATATACATCTAGGATGGCTTGAGGGTGAGTAAAGCTTAGGCTAATTTTCATTTGAAAGTGAACTAAACCTTTAAACATTATCACAAGCGTTATTATGAGTGTTTCTCAGTCCTGCCGGCATCATGTCTAGTCATGTGCAGACAGACGTGGTGCTTTCAAAACAAATGATGTGAGGGTGGACAAACCATCCTGTCTCATTCCCATTGGTTAAACAAATAATCTATAGAAACACTGTAAACAAGGTTCAACTTCAGTCTGTCAGATCTATATATGGAGGCAAACTGTATATCATCAGGCACACAGAAAGCCTTAGTTCCTCTCTCAGTTCCCCTTTATCAGACTGCAGAAGCAATGCAAATGTGCAGGAATTCACACATTTCTTCTCATCAGACAGCTTCCTGAAACTGTATATACTGTAGTTTAACTAAATGTGATCATTTGAATTCATACTGTACGAATTTCCAGGAGCACAACAAGAGATATTTATAGCAAAATATCCAAGTTGCTCTTTCTATTTTCAGTAAATAACATTTCCGTCTGCTCCTCACACAAAGCATCATATGACTGCAATAGACTTGTCACGTGTCATATGGACCACTGTTACACTTTTATAGTGCGTTTTTGGTCATTTTTGGAGCTTGATAGCCATTGAATGGAATAGAGTAGCATGAACATTCTGCTAAATTTGTTTGGAACGACATGAATGTTCATTTTTGGGTGAGTTGTAGGGTAACAATATCCATCAACTGTCCTGCTAGTTTTCTGGAATATGAGTTAAACTTTGACAGTCAGTTATATGTAATAGCAATAAATGGTACTGCATGCAAATGCATGAATTGCATGTTAGTTGCACCATGACCTTCAGTAGAAGCACAGCGTTTCAACACGTCGAATGTTTCCTGAACCACTAGAACAAACATGCAACCCCATGTGAAATTATATTGGTACGCTATTTCATAATGAGTGTAAGCTTCTTTACCAAAGAATAGTGCCTTGATACTTTCCTCAATAATGGAGTGATGGAGCAGAAGGGAAATTAGGAGTGTTTAAGCATTAATAGTAATAATACTCCTACTGTGCTCAGCTAAATTCCAAACAATGAACAAGCCATTAGGTTGTCAAGAATCTGAGTGGGTGTTTAAGTATAACACGCTGACCAGATGCATTTCTTAGAGACATGCGTACTGAATCCAACCACAAACAATGGATATTATATACTATATTTTTGCAATTCTAATTAGTAGCGCTCAAACTGCAGCTCAAACTTATGCAAGCTTACTACTTACATGAATACAAATGCATACACCAATACTCACCAACGAGTAATGACGGCTCATTAATATTTGGCTCATAATTTTCTAATCTGAAGCAGTCAGTCATGGAATAATCGGAGTTCTGGAACAAAACAGATGACTCAGCTTCATACTTTCACACAAGTTCAAAATGCATACAGTAAAAACAGGACATACCATGTAACAGCACTTCGTATTTTCATGAACCGACCCACAGAAGAACAGATTTCCTTTAGCGCCCGGACTGAGCAGAGAGAGCCTGTATGCACACTCCTGAAAAATCAACAGTTCAACAGCAGTCAGTGACCTTTAATGGAGAAGCTGCTTAAACAACATGTTTACATTAATGTTCGATTATGAATAATAAAATCTGAGTGGTCATGAAAATGCATTAATTGGCTTAAGGTCATAAACCGGCATTTAAACGCCTGCATTCAATCGGCTTGTTATCTTGCTGGATTATTTGCGTGTAAACCAGTCAGACAGGTTATTTTATTAAACTGACTGGTACATCTGAGTACTGGTCTGCATGTAACATACTCAGTGAAGTCTGATCCTGTGGGAAGCCTGAATATCAAAAATCTTGCATAAACCATTTTCCTTAAACTCTTCTTAATACTTACTGAATTGTCTGAATCTTTACTTTCATCCTTACAAAGGTTCACATCCACCTAAACCAGGATCCAAACAGATATAACGTGTATTACAGCAAACATATCATATTACAAGCCAAAAAAATAAAAGATGATACTGCACAAACATAACAGAAATTATATCATGTTACTCTAGCCTTAAATTACTTTAATGAGAAAAAATATTTTAAATGGGGAGATTTTAATATATCAAATCATTTGCATCAGAGCAGTTATATGTGGTTTTGAATAATCGCTTAAAGTAAAATATCATCTTTCTCTTTTGGCAGAAAATGATCAGCTGGTGGGAACCGTTTAGACAATTATACATCAATATGAGGTACCAGTTTGGGTTTGGAGTCTTGTGCTGGTTTGATGGAATAGAGGGACTCGTTTCCTCCCACCCAGATGATTTTGCTACCAGAAGTGCTGACCAGCTTAACCAAACCACTCTGGTGGTTTTCAAAAGAATATCTGGTTATACCTGAAAGAGAGAGAGACAGACTGAAGATATACCTATAAAGTGTGCATTGTGGATTTGTAATAAAGTAAATCCAGTTTAATAATGCCATCACAGCCGAATGCAGAAGACACAACAATTGGTGTCTGAAATAAAACACCCACTCTGGGCAGCGTTTCCCAAAAGCATCGTTAGCCAACTATGGTTGCAAATTCCGCTGAACTGTTGCTAATGACAGAACTTGCGACCATATTTGACTTGGGGAAACGCACCCCAGAGTGGTTTGTCGGTGTGAGTTCATGAGAATACACAAGAACATTAAGTGAGGCTTTGACGCATCATGTAAATGTGAATATTTGACTATTTAATATTAGATTTGGATATAAAACACCATTAACTAATTTTCATGTAATATTTGACTATAAAATGTTTTTCAAAGAATTTTAAAGAACAAGATTTATTATCAGGGTTGCCAATTTAAGCAAATCTGTTCTCACGCTCTCATGCCACACATCTATTTTTTCATGAAGTGAAAGAGAGGACACTGACAACATGCTGAGAGACAAGACAGAGCAGCTTTCAAATTCTGTCAATTTTATTCAATCAATAAATACCGCTTTGGCACTCTTTCTTTTTCGTCTTTTCCTCTTTATTACTAGTTGCAGCACCAAATAAACATGCATGAACATCAGAAGGAATGTTGAAAGATATAGAACAACGTACTGAAATGAATCATGTCTCAGCTTGAGAACAACATTACATTTACCTCAGGAAAGCGAAAACAAGACGAGACGATAGTATTTTTAAGAAATCTTCAATGATGAAATACATGACAGCTGCATTTGAAATGTTTTAACTAATCATCTAATGAATGTCATTTCAGTTCTGCTTTGAGTATGAATTATCATATGCAGTAAAAGACAACAATACTCAAGAATTGTAAAAGGTTTTGCCACAAACTCAACTGACTGGCTTCTCTCCTGTATGATTTCATACGAGTCTCTTCAGACCGTACTGTATATGATTTACTGTTAGACCTTACTGAAGTCCTTTCCACAAATTGATCATAGAAATAAAAATCGTATTAATAAAAATGAATAATGTAAACGTAGCGATGGCATATTGTATCCTAATTTCACCCTCATACTCCGTCAATTTTAATCTCGCGTCACAGCCTTAATAGTTAGCTAGAAAAATTAACTCTAGAGAGGAGCATTTTGCTAAATATATGCAATATATTACATATTCTATTTTTATAGATTTTTATATCATTAAAAAAATTTTTTTTATAAAAACTGCCTTATATTAATAATTGTAGGCCTATACAAATCAGTTATTACATTATTTTAGTAATATTATAGTATTAATATATTATAGTATTAATATTATTTAAAATGAATATTATAGTAGTGTAATATTACATTATAGTAATATTTATAGTAATTTACTTTAATATTATAGTAATGTACCATCTGACAGGGCTTGACCCTTAGTTTACAGCATTAAGCTACTTGAGAGATTTTTTATTTATTTTTTTGTCCTTGAGAAAAAAATAACAATTTTTAATTAAAATTAAATTATACTTTAGGCTACTTGATATTTATTCAAATTAATCTATATTGAATCGAATCGCAAGCTTATGAATCAAATAAGGACTAGAGAGATGTCTTTAAAAATCTTTCCCTTTGAATTAAGTTTATTTATTAAGTTTATTTTTCTGACCCCACTGGCAGATCTCAATTTTGATATTTGTTCAGAAAACAAAACTAATCTTTTGTAATTTTGCTTCTCCAGTAAATATCTCGATTAAGGAATATTTAGATATTTGTGCTGGAAAACAAGACAAAACTACTGAGTAAGACAATAATTTTTTTTTCAGTGTACAAAACATAACACAATTCGATCTGAGCATGATATTAATAACAAATATTTGTCTATTTTTCATAGATGATTCATTAATGATCAGTCAGTGCCATAACTGGTTAGACTTTTCTTCACAGAACGATGATTTTGAGAGTAAAATAAAAAGAAATATATAACTTACCTTCATTTTTCACCGTCACTCGAGCATTATAATGCACCTTTGTTGAACAAACACATGAAATCCATATCAGCAGCACAGAAAAACACGTCCAACCCATCTTAACATGCGAGTTTTGACAGACTGTCTCTTGTTTTAAGTTGTGTCAACTTCCTCTCACAGTTCAATCGCGCTCAGGAGGTGCGGTTAGTCGGTTTAACTAACGTTAGTCCTCCTTATCTAGTCATGTGTGTACTTAAGATAACGGGATGGTGTAGTTCTGCATCTGCAAATACCAAGTTAACTGTAATTATACACTCAGTTTTATAAATAAATACAATTCAAAGCTGCCATACGTTACTGATGTACTCGTTTAATTAGAAATGTGTGACATGTCCGCCAGATGGCAGTTAAACAGTTTAACTGTCTAAAGCAGTTTGACTGGAATATATTGAATTAAAGTAAAATAAATTAATTAAAATAAAATGAATTTAAGTAAACTAAGCGCAGATATAGTCCACAAGGCGCGAAATGTCATCATAACTGTCAGAGGAGAAGATGCGTTAATGTACGACGATTTTGGTTTTAGCGTTATATTAGTTAACAACACGTCAGAAACGACAAGAAGTTTTAAAAACTAACAAATAAATAAACTAACCGTGTGTCTGCTCCTCGGCTGGGTGCCATGTTTTGTCTGTTTTCTTTCTTTCATAAACCGAAACGCTAGTCTGTACACTGATGCTGATGCTGAACTGCGCATGCGCCAAAATAAAAGTCCTCTTTGTACAAAACACAGATCTATTAAATAAATCGTCTTAGTAGAAAACTTTTTTTTAAAAACAGATAAAATGTTAAATTAGGGAGAAATCAAAAATGTGCAGTGATGGGCTTTTCCAGCACAAAATCACATCCTGCTGTTTACAAATAATTTGAGAAAATCCTTTGTTTTAACTAATGCAAATTATATGGCATGTTCTCAGGTTTAAGGATTTAGTTTAAAAAATAAGAAATGAAGAGGGAAAAAATGGCACACTGCTTTATCTGCTTCCGTAAGACTTCAGTATAGCATATTTGCTAATTTTAAAAGCATTTTAAACTTTTTTTTTTTTTTTTTTAAAGTGTATTTTATCAAAATAAACATTTAAGAAAATATAGTAGGCCCATATTTAGAAAAAAATTAAAAGCATTCAAAAATATTATTTAGTATATTTACTAAAAAAAAATAAACATTTAAAACATTTAAGGAAATGTATAATTATAAAATATTGTAAAATAAAATACAGTATATTTACTAAAAATTAACATTTTAAAATATTAAAAAAAATAGTATATTTGCATTTAAAATTAAAAATGATTCAATATATTAACTAAACATTTTAAAACATGTTTAAAATCAAAAAATTTAAAACATTTTACATTTTCTAAATAGAATGTTGTATTCTAGGCTGTTGCCAGGACATCGCTATGCAGTTTTGAGTGGTTGCCAGGTGGTTGCTAGGGTGTTCTGGTTGGTTAAAACTGAGTGACATCATATTTGTGATGCAAATCATGACACGGGAAAAATATGAATTGGTTACTAATTAAAATTAAATTCCTAAAGAAACATAAATGGTGTATTTTATAGAATACTTGATCAATTTTTATACATTATTGCATCCATGTGCAACTGTTCATATTCAATATGAAATCAAAACTGGCTGATGTTCCTGTCTTGTTGAATGAATCATATTTTTTAACTCAGAAATACGTCACATTATGGAAGTAAAGACTGGGTTGCAAATGCAGCTCTTTAAATGCTGGCTTTTCTTTCCTGGCAGTAGATTTGGTGTGATGAAGACATGAAATATAGTTTTATGGGAGCAGATAAAGCAGTGTTCTGGTTTTTTGAATTGTTTGACAGAGCACCTGCCCAAGTTTGCACGCTCAAATTAGTTAAAAACTAGCCCGTTTAACAAGCAAACTGCAGCTGATGAAGCTCTCAGGACGTCACGCCACTGAAGCGGCTAAAATGGAGTCATCCATCAGCTGCAGAATTAATTTAACGAGTTCGCAATTTCATGCCAGAGAGAGAAAGAGAGAGAGAGAGAGACTGACTCTCTGCCAGAACACAAATAATAGAGCACGTTTATAAGTTTTAATCAGTCACTCACAACAATTTGTTAAACTCAGACACTTCATCTTTAGTAATTGAACAGGAAAATGATCAGGATGTTCATAAAGAGCAAAAGTTCTTTTGACATGTTGAAATTCTCAAACTGATTTCTGTCATTTGATCAGAGAGGATGGGGTGCTTCAGAGTGATTCAAAAATGATGTCACTTCCTGGATGATGATAAGTGCTTTTGTTAATTAGAATGATTGCACAAAAGACTGACATGGTGCAAATGATGACACAGGAGGAAGTTATGAATTGGTTACTAATTAAAACAAATGAATGTATAGATTATCTAATAATGTGCCTTTAGACTTTATTATTGTGTGTTGTGTACAGTGTGATCAAACTGTTTAGAGTCAATATGAATTCAAAACTGTCTGATGTTCTTGTTGGATCAAAACTCTTATTTTTTCTCATTGAATTTCCTGTTTCACACTTATGAATCACATTATGGAAGTAAACCTTGAGCTGCAAATGCAGCGATTTCTTGCTGTGGCTTTCTCTGTGAACCACCATTATATGAATTAATGTTGTGTTCAGCAGGAATATGATGTGCAGACTTACTGGAACTCCATGACGTGTGTGTGTGTGTGTGTGTGTGTGTGTGTGTGTGTGTGTGTGTGTGTGTGTGTGTGTGTGAGCACGTGTGTGTGTGTCTGAGCGCGTGCGTGTGAGTGTGTCTGTGTCTGTGTGTGTGTGTATGCGTGTGTCTGTGTGTGTGCCTGTGCGTGTGTCTCTGTGTGTCTGTCTGTGTGTGTCTGTCTGTCTGTGTGTGTGTGTGTGTGCGTGAGTCTGTGTGTCTGTGTCTGTGTGTGTCTGTGTGTGTGTGTCTGTGTGAGTGTGTGTGTGTGTGTGTGTGTGTGTGTGAGAGCGCGCGTGCGTGTCTGTCTGTCTGCGTGTGTGTGTGTATGTGAGAGTGCGCGTGCGTGCGTGTCTGTGTCTGTGTCTGTGTGTGCGTGTCTGTGTGTGCGTGTGTCTGTGTCTGTGTGTGCGTGTGTCTGTGTGTGCGTGTGTCTGTGTGTGCGTGTGTCTGTGTCTGTGTGTGCGTGTGTCTGTGTGTGCGTGTGTCTGTGTCTGTGTGTGCGTGTGTCTGTGTGCGTGTGTGTGTGTCTGTGTGCGTGTGTGTGTGTCTGTGTGTCTGTGTGTGCGTGCGTCTGTGTGTGCGTGCGTCTGTGTGTGCGTGCGTCTGTCTGCGTGTGTGTGTGTGTGTGTGTGTATGTGAGAGTGCGCGTGCGTGCGTGTCTGTGTCTGTGTGTGCGTGTGTCTGTGTCTGTGTGTGCGTGTCTGTGTGTGCGTGTGTCTGTGTCTGTGTGTGCGTGTGTCTGTGTCTGTGTGTGCGTGTCTGTGTGTGCGTGTCTGTGTGTGCGTGTGTCTGTGTGTGCGTGTGTCTGTGTGTGCGTGTGTCTGTGCGTGTGTGTGTGTCTGTGTGCGTGTGCGTGCGTCTGTGTGTGCGTGCGTCTGTGTGTGCGTGTGTCTGTGTGCGTGTGTGTGTGTCTGTGTGTGTGTGTCTGTGTGTGTGTGTCTGTGTGTGCGTGCGTCTGTGTGTGCGTGCGTCTGTGTGTGCGTGTGTCTGTGTGTGCGTGTGCGTGTGTCTGTGTGTGCATGTGTGTGTGTGTCTGTGTGTGCGTGTGTGTGTCTGTGTGCATGTCTGTGTGCGTGTCTGTGTGTGCGTCTGTGTGTGCCTGTGTGTCTGTGTGAGTGTGTGTGTGTGTATATATGCGTGTGTGTGTCTGTGTGTGTGCGTGCGTGTGTGCGTGCGTGTGTGTCTGTGTGTGTGTGTGTCTGTGTGAGTGTGTGTGTATATGCGTGTGCGTGTCTGTGTGCGTGCCTGTCTGTGTGTCTGTCTGTCTGTGTGTGTGTGTCTGTGTGTGTGTGTCTGTGTGTGTGTGTCTTTGTGAGTGTGTGTGTGTGTGTGTGTGTCTGAGTGTGTGTGTGTGTGTGTGTGTGTGTGTGTGTGTGTGTGTGTGTCTGTCTCTGTGTGTGTGTGTGTGCGTGCTTGTGCGTGAGTGTGCGTGTGTGTCTTTGTGTGTGTGTGTGTGTGTGTGTGTGTCTGTGTGTGTGTGAGTGTGTGTGTCACACCGTGATGAACCTGCTGTATTCATGCATTAATTAATTTCTCAGATACTGATAATATTATATTTTGTCTCTTTGGATTAAAAGCGTCTGCATACATGTAAGTGTAACTGCCCTAATGAAACTGTGACAACTTGCCCCAACCTGAGATTTATAATTAAATACCCTGCTGAAAAAAGCTGGTGTCCCAGTTTTAGAGGGGATTTGGAGACCATCTTAAGCCAGTTAAAGTCAGTAAACCATTATAGACAGATTTTAGCCAGTATATATTCGGGATATAAGAGATGTACTCAGTTTTACCCAATAGATCATGTGGAAATAACATAAAACCGTCGCTTCTATTTATAATCTCGACTTTTTAAATGCATTACTTCACTAAGTTGAATTGTCTCGTAGCATCATCATCATCATCACGCATCAGCAGTAAACCGGATTGATTTCTCTGCTGCGGTGCGCGTGTCTGGCGCGCGTTCATGTCCGGCTCGTTTATAGAGTCTGCTCGTGTCTGTGGACGCTCAGAGACTCGTGAGAGCACTCAACAGAGAGCATGACTGCACTAGTTTGTCAGATTTGAGCAGCGCTCTCAGCCTCTGGGAAGATGCAGGTTGAACTTGAAGGTAAGAAAAATATCAGCATGATGCTCATTTTGTGCTTTTAGATGTTTTAATGATTGTTTAGTTCATAATCAATGGGAAGATGTGTCATGTGTGAGTCTTTAAACTACTATATAAAGACAACAGCAGCACCCTACAATGTCTGTAAGATGTTTAAAATCAGTTTCACTAGATGATTTCATTGTTTTTATTTTCACAGATATACAATTTTTTTTCTAGGCTAAATATACTAGAATGACAACAAACAGTTGCACAGGAGACACAACTGGTATTGATTTCATATTTGACTTTAGATTAATTGAGTTGTGCATAAACATCATTATGAACTGTCACTGTCTGAGGTTTGACATCAGCGCAGCTCTGTTTCTGATCACTGATGCCTGTGTCACTGATTAGAACCCAGAGCCATTTCCTCTGCGCTTTAATGCAATCACCAGTGATGAGTTGCATTCTGACAGAAAGGAAACGCAGTAAACAAACCCTCAGTTATCATGAGTCTGCCTCTAATAGTTTTCACAGCGACGTGTAACTACTTGTTCCTTTGGTGCACTACAGCAATTTGATATTGCTTTGGCACGACCAAAGTCTTAAATCACGGCATGAGTCACTGGAATTACTGATGATTTTTGTAAAATCATGCTGCAGTATATCCAATGACACCACCCAGCCCTCATTGTAAAGAAATGTTTTTTCAAAGATAACTGAAGTACGTTTTACAAGAAAATAGAGTGAATTCAGGTAATTTGCCATTCAGATGACTGGGACAAAAAATGCCCCAAATATCAGTTTTTCTACTTATTTCAATGTGTTACTTGCTATTTCTTTTCAACTGAGGCCTCAATAATGATTAACTTATATGATTAATAATAATTAATAATACTTAATAATGATTAATGGATTGATGGATGGATATTCGGATGGATGGATGAATTGATGATAGATAGATGGACAGACAAATATTCGGATGGATAGACAGATATTCGGATAGATGGATGGATGGATGGATAGATATTCGGATGGATGGATGAATAGATGATAGATAGATGGATAGACATATTTAGATGGATAGACATATTCAGATGGATAGACATATTCGGATGGATGGATAGATGGAGGGATGGATAGATATTCAGATGGATAGATAGATATTCAGATGGATGGATAGACAGATTCAGATGGATAGAAGGATATTCAGATGGATGAATGGATGGATAGATGATAGATGGATGGATAGACATATTCGGATGGATAGATAGATATTCGGATGGATGGATGGATGGATGGATAGACAGATATTCGGATGGATGAATGGATGGATAGATATTCAGATGGATAGACAGATATTCAGATGGATAGATGGATGGATAGATATTCAGATGGATAGATATTTGGATGGATGGATGGATAGATGGATAGACAGATATTCGGATGGATGGATAGATGGATAGATAGATATTCAGATGGATGGATGGATGGATAGATGATAGATGGATAGACATATTCGGATGGATGGATGGATGGATAGATGGATAGGTATTCAGATGGATAGATAGGTATTTAGATAGATGGATGGATAGATGGATAGACAGATATTCGGATGGATAAACAGATATTGGGATGGATAGATGGATGGATAGATATTCAGATGGATAGGCAGATAGATAATCAGATAGATAGATAGATGAATAGATAGATTTTCAGATGGATAGACATATGGATAGATAGATATTCGGATGGATGGATGGACAGACACCACCCAGCCCTCACTGTAAAAAAAAGAAAAAAAAAAAAAAAAGATATTTCAAAGATTACTGAAGTACGTTTTACAAGAAATAGGGTGAATTCAGGTAATTTGCCATTCAGATGACTGGGACAAAAAAAATGCCCCAATTTTAGTTTTTCTACTTCAAAATTTCACATTTACTTCACTGTGTTACCTGCTATTTATTTTCAGCTGAGGCTTCAATAATGATTAACTTTATATTGATTATGTGTGTTTTAATAGCACATCTCCAGATCTTATTGGCTGTTGGCTTAGCCATTCTCTCTTTCTGCCTGGTGATTGGCTGCATAATCTGTTGCTGGCATCGGAAGTCCCATCCCACGGATGACAAGGAGGCGGGGCTATCCTTACCTCCTCTACCTGCAGATCATGTGACGGTGACTCTTAGCCCCTCCCCTTCCATCAACACCCTGCCAATCAAACAGCAGTATGAGGAGCTGGACGGAGACGTCCTGGACTATCCCTCATTTAACAGCAGCTCAACACCGTCAGAAGACGATCTTTCCTTCACATCTCTTCCTCACAGTCTGACGGGACCTCCGAAGTCTCATTTCACTCTACGGAGGCTCAGTTCCCCTGTCGTTTTATCGAATCCCACTAAACCTGCCGTTCGTGTTCGTTCCTCGCTCCCAACCATTCCTAAACTCAGCCTAAAGTCGCAAAAGCGCAAGAATGGTAACATCTCGTATACGGAAAGCAGCAGGCTTAAAGTCGATAACAACCAACATTACGGCTCCAACTCTCACAAACCCACACCATCCCTTCACTTCACTTTACTTTTCTCACCGTCGGAGGGCAAACTCACCGTCACCATTCTGGGTCTCTATCGGGGTTCGAGGAAACTGAGTGGAGCCACAGTCAGGGCGTGTCTGCCTCCGCTCTGCCCCACGCCGCTTCAGGACGGCCGGACGCGCAGACGCAGCCTCAGTCCAGACGCTCCTGCGCAGGTGTTCCAGCTGCAGGTGAGATCGGCAGAGGAGCTTCAGACCTGCACCCTCAGACTGACCGTGTCCAGCAGGGATTTCTCAGGTCTGAGGGAGACGGCTGTGGGCGAACTGGAACTGGCATGTGCAGAAATCACTGGGAACCCGATTCCACCGTCACCTTCAATTGTCAACTCAACCCTGCGAGGAGGAGGCTGAGGAAGGTATTAGAGGAGCAGTGTGATAGAGTGACAGACATATTGAAACAGGTTTCTATACACTCTCTCCATATTCCATTAGTCAGACAAACATACGTGACTTCAGTATGACTTAACTGGTGAAGCAGAACCAAAACTGATATTTGACCAGTTAGTTGGATGGATGGATAGATATTCGGATGGATGGATGAACGGATGGATGGATTTTCAGATAGATAGATAGATAGATAGATAGATAGATAGATATTCAGATAGATGGATAGATATTCAGATAGATGGATAGATATTCGGATAGATATATATACGTATAGATAGATATTTGGATAGATATTCAGATAGATAGATATTCAGCTAGATGGATAGATATTCAGACAGATAGATATTCGGATAGATAGATATACGTATAGATAGATATTCGGATAGATAGATATTCAGAAAGATAGATATATATTCAGATAGATATTTGGATAGATAGATATTCAGATAGATGGATAGATATTCGGATAGATATTCAGATAGATGGATAGATATTCGGATAGATGGATAAATATTCAGATAGATGGATAGATATTCAGATAGATATTTAGATAGACAGATATTCAGATAGATATTCAGATAGATGGTTAGATATTCAGATAGATATTTAGATAGATAGATATTCAGATAGATGGTTAGATATTCAGATAAATATTCGGATAGACAGATATTCGGATAGATATTCAGATAGATGGATAGATATTCAGATAGATAGATATTCAGATAGATGGTTAGATATTCAGATAGGTAGATATTCAGATAGATGGATAGATATTCAGATAGATATTTAGATAGATAGATATTCAGATAGATGGTTAGATATTCAGATAAATATTCGGATAGACAGATATTCGGATAGATATTCAGATAGATGGATAGATATTCAGATAGATATTTAGATAGATAGATATTCAGATAGATGGTTAGATATTCAGATAAATATTCGGATAGACAGATATTCGGATAGATATTCAGATAGATGGATAGATATTCAGATAGATAGATATTCAGATAGATGGTTAGATATTCAGATAAATATTCAGATAGACAGATATTCGGATAGATATTCAGATAGATGGATAGATATTCAGATAGGTAGATATTCAGATAGATGGATAGATATTCAGATAGATATTTAGATAGATAGATATTCAGATAGATGGTTAGATATTCAGATAAATATTCGGATAGACAGATATTCGGATAGATATTCAGATGGATAGACAGATGGATGATGGGT
The DNA here is from genome assembly GCF_019924925.1 of Ctenopharyngodon idella. Taxonomy (NCBI): domain Eukaryota; kingdom Metazoa; phylum Chordata; class Actinopteri; order Cypriniformes; family Xenocyprididae; genus Ctenopharyngodon; species Ctenopharyngodon idella. The sequence continues at coordinate 14,789,261 of NC_067237.1, read as the reverse complement.
AATATGATGATGTAAGTATAGTGCAGTACATGATATATTTATATTTGGCAGACGCTTTTATTCGAAGTGATTTACATTGCAAGGTGTTCATGTGATCAGATCGTACATTTCCTGGGAATTGAACCCGTGCCGTTGCTAGTGTAGAAAGTAGCTGTCATCAGCACAGAAACTCAGTTGCAGTGAGATCGTATACGACTGCGTGACCAGCGTGCCAACAAGTGGTGCGTTAGCCTGGCCTGGAGCCAGAGAGCTGCAGAGAGAGGAGCGCGAGTGCCAGTGGAGATCAGTAATGCAGCAGAGGAGGAAATACAGCAGGAAAAGAGAGAGAGAGAGAGAGAGAGGAAACTGAATGTTGGCTTGAGGAAAAAAAACTTAGTTTAAAGCCATAAGTCTTGCATAGATTGAAATCTTGGGAAGTTTGTAGAGAGATGTGTAGTTTCAAGGTAGTAGGCAGATGGATGGATGGATGATTTTGGGTATGTTGTTGTCGATGTTAATTGTGTGTTATATTTTGGGATGTAAAAGTCAGTGAGTGTGAGACACTGTGTGTTACTGAAGGATTGAAGTGATTGGTCAGTGTGTATTCGTGTGGCTTGAGATCAAGACAAACTTCCCCTTGGGAACAATAAAGTGAACTGAACTGAACTGAACTGAATGTCTCCTCGCAGTAGATGTGATTCAGCGTCAGTGTGAACATTATGTTTGAATGCTAATGTTCAGATGTAGTGTGACAGTGAGTTTGTACTTCCTCTGAGAGTCTAATATGATTACGAGGAGATGTTATTTGAGGAAAGCGCTGGAAATTGACATACAGACACATTCAGTTAAAAGAAAGATCCGTGTCTGGGATCCACACAACCTGCAAACACCTCTCACATCATACGTCTAAAATACGTCTTTTATTTTCTTACCAGCTCTTTTAAATCAAGTTTTTGTACTTTCAGAGTCAGAGTTCCCATGATGCAGTGGGGGACATCAGGGCTTCTGTTTGTCCTGTGCGATTTCTGGGCCAGATCCTGATTCTGCTGCAGTATCAGACGCTGGCGCATCGCATGAAGGTGATGGTGCGGAAAGCTGAGAACCTGCCCAAACTCACCCGGATGCCTGGGACTCCAGGTCTGTCTGTGTTTTATAAATGTTTCTTGCATTTTCTCTTTTGTAAGTGACATTGGATAAAAGCACCTGATAAATGAATGTGTACATTTTCTGTATACATTTAAAATAATTCATATTCAGACCAAGTGTGATAGATGGATGGACTTACAGATAGATAGACAGGTGGACAGATAGACAGACGGACGGACGGATAGTTGGACGGACAGACAATAAAGTTTCTCTGAACTCTGTACTATATCTGTTTATCGCCCGTCTATCGCCAATGATAGAAATTTTTCTTAGGTTAAAAGGCTCTCATACATGACAAGATAACAATACATACATAACAACAATCCACAACTCACAATTCATCTTTAAGATTTAAAAAAAAGTGCATATTTCTACAACCCACACACAATCACTTAACCTTGTTTAAAATAGCTACTGCGTTGGGCACAAAATAATTCCTGTAAGTCTTCTCTCTAGTCAAGGCAGTTCTGAACCGGCAACCTGATGGAAGCAGCTGAAAAGCATCATAAAGAGGAAGTGTACAATCTGTAATAATAGAAGCTGCTTTCCTCTTAACTGCCATATAATAAAGGTTTGAAAGGTGAAGCTGCGAGACCCCAGTAATCTTTGACGCCTGCTTAATAATTCTTGATATTTTTTTCTTATTTTCAGCTGAAAGTAAGCTATGCCAAGAAACAATATTAAATGTCAATTAAGTGACCGAGTCATAATGTCCTGTCTAACATTAAATCTTTTCAGCTGTCTCAGAAGACATAAACGCTGATTAGCCTTCTTGTAGACACCATTCGCATGTTGTGCAAAGGACAGTTGGCTGTCAATCACAGTAGGGGAGAGTGGGGTAAGATGAGCCATTTTTTACTTATGTGGTCCTCACGATAAGGGAAAACGAGGCAGAAGTACAATGAAAGTATTTAAAGTAATTTCAGGATGTTTCCTATCATTTTAAATGATCAGAATAGTTCTATGACAAAGGGCTCTAAAAATATGGCTTCTTATAAAAAAGTGTTCCTGTGGCTCAATTTGCCCCACGTTAGGGGTAAGTTGAGCCGAGTCAGTAGGTGGGTGTAAACTGACCATGAATCTGAATCTAACCCATGTGAAATTTTGAACAAAACCTATTTTATAAGATTACCTCTTTTGAAAACTAATTTTATAATCAAATATCCGTTTACAAATATTTATATTTATTTTCTACCTTAAACAACATAAAACCAACCAAACGAAGTTGAAATTTCAATGTCTTTAATTGTTTGCATTTCTGAAACAATATGTTGAACGCCAAAGTTGTAACCTTCCCAAAAACAGACTAAACTGAGAATTTGAGTAAAATTAAATAAAAAATGAATTAGAATGAATAAATGTTACTGAAACTTATAAATATTTTAGTCAAAATGTTCTTGACATGGTAGTTTTTCTGCAATGTTGACCATGTTAGTCCATTAGGGACTACTGGTGGAAAGATATAAACATCTTCTGGTTCTCTCAGTTTATACTTCAGAGATTTAACTTGTGGTGGGGTAAACACTGGCTCAATTTTCCCCACAGCATTTGGCTCACTTTGCCCCATAGCTGCCATTTTGGGAAAAACAAGCTAGCTTACCAATTCAGGATAATATTTAGCTAAATGATTTGCATGGTTTTTTACATTGCTAAATGACCAGTATGATTCATGAATATTTTTAGACATGGACAAATTTGCTTTGATGTAACAGCCATTACATCTGTTATGCTAAAATTTCACTTTGACAAGCCAAAAACAGTTTTTAAAGTAAATAAGCGACTTCCACTCCTCCCATGTGCTTCTCCTTTTCACAGTCTGGCAGAAATAATGGGTAGTTCCAAAATATATGGTCACATGGCAATAAAAGGGTACGGTTGCCAAGATACAGAGGGTGGGTCAACTTACCCACTGGCTCATCTTACCCCACTCTCCCCTACCCAAATATGTAAAGGATTCAACCTGTTCCACTTCCTGCCCCCCTAACCTAAGTGGTTCATAAAGTGAAGAAGAAATTTTGGATGGACAATACCCGCCCCACAGCACAACTCTTTGCTCTTACTTATGTTCAGCTTTAGGGAACTGTCATGGAACCAACCAACCATGAATTCAACAAATTCCCTGTATATAACCAGGGACTGCTTGTCTGTCATACAAGCCACCAAAGCCATGTCATCTGCGTATTTCCAAAGTGACATACCCTTAATTCCACACATGACTTCATTTGTGTATGGAAAATAGAATAGGTGACAAGACACAACCTTGTGGAACTCCCGTATTTATAAAAATACTACTAGATTTGTGGTCATACATTCTAACATATTGGAGTCTATTCGTTAAAAAATCCTTAATCCATTGCACAAGAGTTAAATTAACTTGTAATCTTTTAAGACGATCCAACAATAGATTAAAGGGTTAGTTCACCCAAAAATGAAAATAATGTCATTTATTACTCACCCTCATGCCGTTCCACACCTGTAAGACCTTCGTTGATCTTCGGCACACAAATTAAGGTATTTTTGTTGAAATCCGATGGCTCAGTGAGGCCTGCATAGCCAGCAATGACATTTCCTCTCTCAAGATCCATTAATATACTAAAAACATATTTAAATCAGTTCATGTGAGTACAGTGGTTCGATATTAATATTATAAAGCGGCAAGAATGTTTTTGGTGCACCAAAAAAACACAATAACGACTTATATAGTGATGGCCGATTTCAAAACACTGCTTCATGAAGCTTTGGAGCGTTATGATTCAGCGTGTCGAATCATGATTCAGATCGCGTGTCAAACCGCCAAACTGCTGAAATCACGTGACTTTGGCGCTCCGAACCGCTGATTCGACACACTGATTCATAACGCTCCGAAGCTTCATGAAGCAGTGTTTTGAAATTGGCCATCACTATATAAGTCGTTATTTTGTTTTGTTGGCGCACCAAAAATATTCTCGTGGCTTTATAATATTAATATTGAACCACTGTACTCACATGAACTGATTTAAATATGTTTTTAGTACATTAATGGATCTTGAGAGAGGAAATGTCATTGCTGGCTATGCAGGCCTCACTGAGCCATCGGATTTCAACAAAAATATCTTAATTCGTGTTTTCCGAAGATGAGCGAAGGTCTTACGGGTGTGGAACGACATGAGGGTGAGTAATTAATGACATTATTTTCATTTTTGTGTGAACTAACTCTTTAATGTTGACTGTGTTGAAAGCAGATGTAAGATCCATAAATAGAATCCTAACAAACAGAGTTAAGAGCATCCAAATGTCTAGTAACAGTATCTAAAAGAATTAGACAAACGTCTTCAACTCCCCGTTTTGACTTGTAGGCAAACTGGAGCAGGTCTAAACACTGACCTACATTGGGCAGAGAGCTCCCCTACTGCCACCCTCTCCATGCATTTACAAAGAACCGAGCTAAGTGCCACAGGTCCGAAATTCTCCATCTCTTTAGCATTAGATTTTTTAAGAACAGGAATTATCATCGTCTCCTTCCATGCTTTCGGAACACACCCAGTGTTTAGTGACCGCTGGAAGAGCTGAGCCACCATTCCACCTAATTGAGCCGAACACTCCTTCAATATGCGGCTTTCAAGACCATCTGGGCCTGGAGCTTTCCCTGGCTTTAACCTAGAAAGAATGGAAATGGCCCTTTGCTCATCCGCACTGATAGGAGTGGGAGCATTACTGTCATTAATCAGATCACAGAGCTGATCACATTGAACCTTGCATAAAAAGTGTTCAGCTGCTCCACAAATGAACACTGCGCTCGAGCTGACTCCTGTGCTTTTCCCGTCATCATATTAAGATTCTTCCATGCAGTTTTTGTATTTGTTTGTGTAGATCACTATGTTGTAATCAACCTGCGTCAGGACGGTAAAGTCATCAGCACTAAAGAGACGAAGGGCGCCAGTGGAGCGAATGCGGTTTGGAACGCACCCTTCCTGTTTGATCTGCCGGCCGGTGACGTCAGCCGACTGCCGCTGCTCCTGGAGCTCATCGTCATGCAGGTGAGAATATTTTTAATCTATTTTTAATCTATCTTTACAATTCATTAATATGTGACATCACATGATGTGTCTCAAAATTTCACAATAATGACATGGCTCTATTATGTATTGACAGGGAAGGCTATACACGAAAAGTTGCATTCTGGGTCGTGTTCTGATTGGCTACGAAGGTTCCGAGGCGGGAAACCAGCACTGGAGTGAGATGTGCAGCAGGGCGCAGGTGGAGACGGCGTACTGGCATGAACTCCAACCAGACACCTCATAGGCCAGCAACGCTTGATTGACATTCTCCCTAACCAATCAGATCGCTCCGTTAAATTTCTCATTTCACAATGGAGTTCTAGACTGTGGAACCTGGTTTGAGGAGACGAGGAAAGTTTTCTGCTTAATTTGTTTGCAAATATCACTGCAGGGTGTCATTATGATTAGTTAAAACATCAGCTGATTTTGCACTAGTGAACTGGTCAGTCTTGTTACTGTAAACTAAAACTTTGCCTCAGTCTTGGACAATCACAATTTTGTGGTATTAGTGTCATTGTGCTGCTTGTAGTTTTTGGTCCTGCTTTAGTGTTTGTTTCAATGGTTTGAAAGATGACCAGTATTCCTGTAATCCCAGGTAAACTAAACCAAACTATTTCATTGATTTAGTTTTTTTTTTTTTACCTGTCGATCCCTTCATGCTGTAGTTGCCGTGTTGAAATGTGAGATTCAGAGCGCATTCAAAATTGCAAATCACATCTAAGAAAATAAGATGCAACCAAATATTCATGATTGGGTGTGGCCAAATTAAAAATCTGATTAAAAATGCAATGCATATCAGTTAAAGTGATAGAAATAGTGGTTAGAAAGAAAGATGAATGTCGAGATCCACTTGGTTTGCAAATTTAGCTATTTTTAAACCTCCAAATGCTCACTGAAGTGGAAACGGAAGTCAGACTGTAATTTAATGCAATTGCACGCATGCGGAACGGCCTTATTACGCAGTTGGATGTGTCACTTTCTGAATATTTGTTTTGCATTGGATCAAGATTTTAATGTGCAGACTGGAATAAATGAGCTCCAATATGAAAGAATGATGAAATGGATATTTTAGGTATTTACGGTGAAATTCAGAACTTGCTGTTTTTACAAACAATACTGTGATGGTACATTTTTGGTAACTTGGTGTGGAACCAAAATGTTCTTTTGAGATGTTGATGATGAACATTTGAGCTGAAGTTATAGATTTTATCCTTTTAAACTTTATAGCCGAGCTCAGTGCTGCTCTCTGGAGGATGGAGGAATTACACCAGTATTGGAGACGATGGGTTTGTAATGTAATGTAATGTAATGTAATGTAATGAAAAGAACAAAATAATTTTAAAGGTGCACTAAGTAACTTTTGTTTTTGTTTCACTGGGCGGTATGACCAAAAATCTGTGTCACGGTATTTTTCTGGTGGATTCTGGTGGTTTCATGGTATATCACAGTTTTTTGTTTTTCTCCTTTTCATGACTGGACCTTTATATAAGTTTATAGTGGTTTATTATTCTGCAGTAATGCATGAAATATAAAAACATTATAATATCAAATACAAATTTACTTTCAAAAATGAAGGTAATCAAATCAATTTATACAACTAACAATTTAGTTAAAGGTGACCTATAATGCCCCTTTTCACAAGATGTAAAAGTCTCTGGTGTCTCCAGAATGTGTCTGTGAAGTTTCAGCTCAAAATCCCCCACAGATCATTTATTATAGCTTGTCAAATTTGCCCCTATTTGGGTGTGAGCAAAAACACGCCATTTTTGTGTGTGTCCCTTTAAATGCAAATGAGCTGCTGCTCCCGGCCCCCTTTCCAGAAGAGGGCGGAGCTTTAACAGCTCGCGCTTCGGTCGCTCAACAACAACAAAGCTGGAGAATCTCACGCAGCCAAAATGAGGATTGTCAGTAACGGTGTTTGTGAAGCAGTCCGGCGTAAAATGACGGCATGTCAACAACACTCTACTACAACAACTCTTCCTCTTCTCTAAAGCAGCCCAACATGGCCTCGCCCCCTTTGTTGTGTGTTCTCGGGGGCGGGGTTTATGTAAATTTTAGGGTTTGTGATGTCACCAACCCGGGAAGAAGCTCGTTGTAGTCCCTACCAGCCGTTTGTTGTAGTCCTTAAAAAGTGATTTCTGTAAAAGAAAATATCTCCCTTTGCATTGAACTTTGAGCGTCGTAACTCGTGCAGATGTTGTTTATGATCAAACAGCAACATAACTAAAGTTAAAAAAGTGAAATCATAATCAACCACCCCTTTAACATTTTAAAATGTAATCAAATAAAAAAAATTCAATCATTTCTTTTTGGCAAGTCTCCTTTTAAATGAAAACGTAAGAGAACTTTTGTGATATTCCTTAAACATAATGATTTAATACATGATTTTATTAGTACTACTTGAAGTACACTACTGTGCAATGGTAATATATTTCGGTTATAGCTTCAACTAAACCAAAAATTTTATTTTGACGGGTTATCATGAAGACCTGTGTTTATGACGTGTCATTTATCGAATGAAATGCTTGTGAAATGGCCGTGAAGTGACTCTCAGAGCAGCTCTGGAGATGAAGTTTGTGTTCTCATATAGTGAGTCGACAGACGCTGAAATATGGAATTTTAACATGTTAAGAACTCGTAAAATATGCGTATTTCACGCGTTAAATACTTGTGTGAAAAATCAGCATGTTGTTAACGCGTAAACAACACGTGTTCTTAACGAGTTAAAATTCAAGTGTTTTTGAACCTTTTGGCCTTCCGTACTGAAAACGCCGCGTGCTTCAGTGTGTGTGTAGACGAAACTCTGAGACGCAAAATACAGACTTCAGGCTTCAATTGCAGTATTTTTGAGCTTTAATATTCACAGTAGTCCATATCGAGATTTGATTCATAGTAGAGCCCAACTTTTAATTTATTCATCCAAAAAATGTGACATTCCGCTTTATTCGGTAAGCTCCATTTCTGAATGGATTTCATGGATTGCAGTGTCGCATTGCAAAAATCATAGGGCTCTACATGGTATTTGAGTTAGTTGTGTGGATTATTTATTGTCGTGTTATACAGTTATAATAGAGGTCCATATACATAGAGCTCTTCGTGGACATTTATTAGATGCAGCAATTGTTTACACACCGTAAGGCGTTATTTGAAAATATATCGCAGGCTACTCGAAACTGATGAACCGGTATACCGTCCAGCACTAGCTGAAATTTTCTGATAACTTTTAGGCTTTTATGAGCTTTATAATAAAATAATAATTTTAAACATTCATTGCAAGTACTGTCCATTTATTTAGGTGGAAAAGTTGCACGATGCACCTTGCTGATAAAGATGGCATCTGTTTGTCTGTGATTCAGCGTTATGGGCCGTGCGCAGATATTTGTTATAGGTTTCATTTAAGAACATATTAGAGATTAAATGTGAGATTCAGAGCGCATGCAAAATTGCAAATCACATCTAAGAAAATAAGATGCAACCAAATATTCATGATTGGGTGTGGCCAAATTAAAAATCTGATTAAAAATGCAATGCATATCAGTTAAAGTGATAGAAATAGTTGCACGATGCACCTTGCTGATAAAGATGGCATCTGTTTGTTAAAAAGCATGTCTGTTATGGACCGTGCACAGATATTTGTTACAGGTTTCATTTAAGAACATACTAGCTAAGCTTGTGTTTTGATCTGTTTGAACAGAATAAGGACTGGCTGGTGATAGTGTTGTCAATCATGACTGCTGACAAGCTTGTTTTCTGTGAAAGAATCAACGGTCAGCTTTCAAATGTGTGATTCATTCTGATTCATGTGCAATTTATGCATCTCTGTGACATTTAAAAGAAATGTGTAAAAAAAAAATACACTAATTTCATGAGATTCAGCCCTTTGCCTACAAAAGAATCGGTTGCTTGTTAAATGTACTGATATTTATAAAAATATGAATATAAGAGAGTCTTTGTCTGTTTATTTTTATATGATCTCATGCATTTATTCCAGTGAAAGGTCACGTTGTCTCTGTTTTTCATCAGTGATTCACTAGTTCTCATCAGTATTGATCATTCATCGTCTCTAGAGATCGATGCGGCTCTCGTCGTTCCCGCGCACTCCTGAAAGTCAGAGGTCAAGAGGTCACGTTCTGACAAGCACCGCATCTCACGGTCAGAATAAAGGGAAGGCTATGTTTCCATCCGTCTATTTATAGGTGAATTTTTGGTTATTGCATAAGAAACGCCGGATGGAAATGCAAGATGCGCATCATTTCTAAAACTGCATAAAAAAACGTGTGCGCTCAATTGAGGCAGATAATTTTGATGATAAGAAGACATGCATAATGGAAACACATTTACCAAATAAATCCCTCGAAAACTCATGTGACTTTGCCTCAGCAGAGTCTGTGATTGGATAACTGGACTAACCAGCAAACCAATCACATCGCAGCATCTCAAATGTTGGTTTAGTGGTTCTGAAACGCCTGAGTCAAAGTCTGTCATCAGAATGATTTGGTTTAATTCCTCCAGAAGCGTGTCACACGATTGTGTTCCCGAACACCAGTATCCGAACGCAAGATCACATGACAGCGTTTATTGTGTTTCGTCTGACGCTCTGAGATGAACTCATTTATGATGGAGGGAAAAAGAGCCTGATTGAAGAAACGTACATTTTTATTACTGATATTTTGTGCCGATTTCCCTGCAAGTGATGATTTTGCTCTCTTGAACACATGGAATGGAAACGCTGCTTTATTTGCAAATGTTTTATGCCATATTCCAATTTATTCACAACTTTGGATGGAAACATAACTAATGACATCACCTGGTCAAAAACATGTGATGCTATCAGATCTGGTACTGTGATTTTTTTTATATATATATATATACAGGGCTGGGTAGGTTACTTTTAAAATGCATTTTACTACAGATTACAAAATACATGCTTTAAAAAGTAATTTGTAATGTAATTCGTTAGATTACCCAAGTTTTGTAACTTAATCTAAATACTTTAGAATACTAATAAGTATGTAACACACACAAAAAAAGGTAAGTACAAGTTTTTCTCACAATTCTGACTTTTTTCTCAGAATTGCATGATATGAAGTTGCAATTGCGAGTTATAAAGTCCGAATTCTTGGATATAAACTCACAATTTCCCAGAAAAAAAGTCAGAATTGCAAGTTTTTAATCATGTAATTCTGACTTTATAACTTGCATTTACGAGTTTATATCTCCCAATTCTGACTTTTAAAGTTTAAATCTTGCAATTCTGAGAAAAAAGTTCAGAACTGTAAGATGCAAACTCGCAATTGCAAGGAAAAAAGTCAGAATTGTAAGATAAAAAGTTGCAATTACCATTTTTTACAGTTACAAGGGACTCACAAACAACTATTGCAAAACATGAAAACAAATTCAGTCATTTTGTCTTGTGGAATATATGTAAACATTTTATGTGAAATATCTTATTCAGGACAGTACTAAATAAAAATAACTTGCAATTTTTTTGATCCCTCTTATTTTGTTAAAATGATTAAAATATATTCTGCAAGGGGAATGAAACTTATGAGCAGAAATGTAGCTGATGCTTTTGCAGACGGTCAGAGTCAGAGAATCACCAATTGCTTTTTACATTAATTACCCGTCACAGTTTACATTAATGATTAAATTCAAAGTAATCACTTTGGTAATCTAAAATACTTTTCAAATGTAACTGTAATTTGATTACCACCCATTTAAAATGTAACTGTAATGAAATACAATTACTCAAATTTTGTATTTTAAATACGGAAATAAGTTACATGTATTTCGTTACTCCCCGACCCTGTATATATACTGTAAATATGATCACCATATTCATGAGCCATGACATTTACAATATATGGTACTCCAAAGAATACCATGGTACTTTTTACTACTCTTTTGTTAGTACAGTACCAGTCATCTGTCTATGAGTTAATGGTTGGTTTAAACACACAAGGACCTTCATCTATGACCACATACAGACATTTAGATGATTTAGAAATTCACCAGTGTTTTTCTCTGAGTTTTCCTTCTGGATTACATTACTCCGTCATTTTTATTTCCAGTCTAAAGCTTGAATGTTGTAAGCAAAATATTCCCTCCCACTAAACAGAACTCATATTCAGATCAAAACAAAATATGTTTAGTGTTTGAACCTTTTAAAAGATGTCATTTTAACATGTACATACATACAAGTTTGTGGTCGGTAAGATTATTTAATGTTTTTAAAGGTCTCTTCTGCTCATCAAGACTGCATTTATTTGTTAAAAAATACAGTAAAAAATGTGAAATATTATTACAATTTAAAATAGCTGTTTTCTATGTGAATATATAGTAAAATGTAATTTATTCCTGTGATCAAAGCTGAATTTTCAGCATCATTACTCCAGTCTTCAGTGTCACATGATCCTTCAGAAATCATTCTAATATGATGATTTGCTGCTCAATGCTCATATTTTTGCGGAAACCATCATACATTTTATTTTTCAGGATTCTTTGATGAATAGAAAGTTCAAAAGAACAGCATTTATTTGAAATAGAGTCTTTTGTAACATTATAAATGTCACTTTTGATCAATTTAATGCATCCTTGATTAATAAAAATATACATTTCTTTTAAAAAAGTGACTAAATGTTTGAATGCAGCAGGTTTATGAAAGCACATCTATGTTTACTGTGAGTTTTATCATTTCAGAGGCGGTACAGTGATGGATGTGAGGCGTAATGGATGGACATTACAGACAAACATCATCCGCTGTAATGGACATGAGTAATTTACTATCTGCCTGTAAGTCACATTATCAACAGAACGTGAGTGAATTCAGGTGTTTTTGTGACCTGCGTGTGTCTGAGATGTTTTGTTTGTGGGGAAATTTATGAAAAGATGTTCCTCATCTATAATACTTGAGATCATGAGAATGTGCCTCATTCCCTTTAGTTCCTTTTTAGATCGTTTGTGCTGTTTGTTAATCATCATTAGTACAAGTGCTGTTAGTGATGGGCTGTTTTTGACAAACATCATTCATGATGGATTTAAAACAGTCAGAAGTTACAGAAAAACAGCAGTCGAGTGTGAGAGCGGTTTTTATTCACAGCGTGGGAATTGTTTAATATTTCCTCTGGTTTTCATTTTATCATGGTCTAAGGAGCTTTCCCACTGCTTATTTAATCAGTAGAATAAATAAGGAAGGATGAATGGATAAATTAATAAATAATCTCATTATGTGGAGATGTTTTATGAAGTGCATTCAGTATCTGACAGTGTTTTTCCTCTTTCATCCAGAACCAGATCCTGGACCCGGCAATGGACATTCAGTTATATATAAAACTTTATATTTATAACCTGTTTTGATTATCAGTCAATCTTCCGCTTTTATTCAAACAGACTTAATATGTGACAGAGTTCACTAATAACTGATCGTGAGTAAACATTAACATATGATTATGGTCATATCATAATATCACATCACCGGTTTTACTTCCTGTTTTGTTGTAGCCACACACACACACACACACACACACACACACACACACACACACACACACACACACACACACACATGTTTGTTTTTTGTGAATTGTGGGGACATTCCATAGGCGTAATGGTTTTTATACTGTACAAACTGTATTTTCTATCACCTACTCCTAAATCGACCCATCACAGGAAACTGTGCACATTTTTACTTTCTCACAAAAACTCATTCTGTATGATTTATAAGCCTTTTGAAAAATGGGGACATGGAGTAATGTGCTCATAAGTCACCCTCTCCTTGTAATACCTATGTCATTATACAAACTTGTGTCCTGATATGTCACAAAAACACACACACATGATTGGCATAACATTTGGTGTTACCCACAATCTACAGTTTGTTCACACACACACAGCAGCTAAACCGACTGACTGTGAAGATGTTGTAGCGCCCCCTGCAGATCACTGATGATACAGCACTATGTAATATGTGGATTTAGAAGTGCTTGTTTTGTAGATTCTGTATGTGAGATCTCACAGGAAACAGAGAGGAAGCCTAAAGTCTTCAGATGAACATGTAAAGCGGCATCTGTTCATCTCTATCCATCGGTGATTTCAAATGTTTCTCTCTCGTTAGTGCTCATAAACACGACTCGTTAAAGACTGCAGCTTCGTTCTGTAGCTTGTGGTCCAATTTGTTTCATATCCATCTGAATTCCTTCATTTCTCATTAACTCACTGAACTTACACAGCGAGGACGGTTTGTTAAGGATAGTTTACTGCTTTTCTTTGGCATGTTAGTGACACATACGGTCTAAAAGTGATGATTTTCGTCTTGTTTTCCAGTACAAATATCTAAACATTCTTAAATCAAGAGAGAAGCGAAATGACTGAAGATATTAAGTCTTGTTTACTGAAAAATTGATCAATTTTAAGTGAGTTTGTGCTTAAAACAAGAACAAATATCTGCCGATGGAGTCTTGTTTTCACTTTGAATTAAGTTGATTTGACTCCACTGGCAGATATTTGTTCTTGTTTTAAGCACAAACTCAACTTTAATACAGTTAGAGGAATTAATAACACATGCAGCAAATTGTTTTCTGGAGAACAGAAATCTTATATATTGTTTATCACAATAAAACTAATTAATTCTCCTCATTTAATTGTAAAAGAACACAGACTGATCGTGTGCAGATGGGTTCGTTCTCTCCCTCTGTGACTTTATCCATTAAATTCTCTGTAAATTCTTTAGAAGTTCATTTGTGGCCCTATAAATGTTTTTATAGGTGTGTCATGAATTTTGTGCGCATTTTGTGTTTAACTCTCTCCAGACTTAAAACAAACAGAAGAATATTCTGTGTTGGTTCAGATGTATTGCATCTGTTGATGAGTAAATAGGCTTAAAAAATCATTTTAAAATAACATTTGATATTTCATTTAGCATTTCACATTAAACAGAGTTAAATCCATAGAAACTGCACACAGATGTTTTCTGTGAATGATATAAAGCACAGACTAATCAAGCTGTGATGTTTTAAACAACTCTGATATATTAAGGACATTAATGATGTTCTTCTCACAATAACTGCTTTGCTAAGAGAGTCCAGATATTCTGTATATCACATATGATCATCTCAGGCTCTTCTGCATGAGGTAAAGCATGACAAGCACTAATCTGAGTGAAATAAACTCCATCTATTAAGTGTAAAGTGACGCTAGAGCACAATATAGACTTTCTAATGCGTGTGTATATATATATATATATATATATATATATATATATATATATATATATATATATATATATATTGAGATTTACAGTATCTCACAGAAGTGAGTACACCCCTCACATTTTTGTATTATATCTTTTCATGTGACAACACTGAAGAAATGACACTTTGCTACAATGTAAAGTAGTGAGAGTACAGCTTGTATAACAGTGTAAATTTGCTGTCCCCTCAAAATAACTCAACACACAGACATTAATGTCTAAACCGCTGGACACAAAAGTGAGTACACCCCTAAGTGAAAATGTCCAAATTGGGCCCAATCAGCCATTTTCTCTCCCCAGTGTCATGTGACTCGTTAGTGTTACAAGGTCTCAGGTGTGAATGGGGAGCAGGTGTGTTAAATTTGGTGTTATCGCTCTCACTCTCTCATACTGGTCACTGGAAGTTCAACATGGCACCTCATGGCAAAGAACCCTCTGAGGATCTGAAGAAAAGAATTGTTGCTCTACATAAAGATGGCGTAGGCTATAAGAAGACTGCCAAGACCCTGAAACTGAGCTGCAGCACAGTGGCCAAGACCATACAGCGGTTTAACAGGACAGGTTCCACTCAGAACAGGCCTCGCCATGGTCGACCAAAGAAGTTGAGTGCACGTGGTCAGCGTCATATCCAGAGGTTGTGTTTGGGAAATAGACGTATGAGTGCTGCAGAGGTTGAAGGGGTGAAGGGTCAGCCTGTCAGTGCTCAGACCATACGCCAAACACTGCATCAAATTGGTCTGCATGGCTGTCGTCCCAGAAGGACTAAAGATGATGCACTAGAAAACCCGCAAACAGTTTGCTGAAGACAAGCCGACTAAGGAACCATGTCCTTGAGACCAAGATAAACTTATTTGGTTCAGATGGTGTCAAGCAGTGTGGCGGCAACCAGGTGAGGAGTACAAAGACAAGTGTGTCTTGCCTACAGTCAAGCATGGTGGTGGGAGTGTCATGGTCTGGGGCTGCATGAGTGCTGGGGAGCTACAGTTCATTGAGGGAACCATGAATGAGCAGAGCATGATCCCCTCCCTTCGGAGACTGGGCCGCAGGGCAGTATTCCAACATGATAACGACCCCAAACACACCTCCAAGACGACCACTGCCTTGCTAAAGAAGCTGAGGGTACCTAAACCCTATTGAGCATCTGTGGGACATCCTCAAACAGAAGGTGGAGGAGCGCAAGGTCTCTAACATCCACCAGCTCCGTGATGTCGTCATGGAGGAGTGGAAGAGGACTCCAGTGGAAACCTGTGAAGCTCTGGTGAACTCCATGCCCAAGAGGGTTAAGGCAGTGCTGGAAAATAACGGCGGCCACACAAAATATTGACACTTTGGGCCCAATTTGGACATTTTCACTTAGGGGTGTACTCACTTTTGTGGCCAGTGGTTTAGACATTAATGTCTGTGTGTTGAGTTATTTTGAGGGGACAGCAAATTTACACTGTTATACAAGCTGTACACTCACTACTTTACATTGTAGCAAAGTGTCATTTCTTCAGTGTTGTCACATGAAAAGATATAATACAAAAATGTGAGGGGTGTACTCACTTCTGTGAGATACTGTAACTGGCCTGAACCACTGGCTCTGAGTTATATCACAAATCACCTGAAAATAGATCAATGCAGAGCTTTATTTCCTAGTAGTTACTCTAAATATATAAATCAGTATATAATACAGTATAGGCCTTTTTATCAGTGATTTTCTACAGGTTTTAAAGAAATCAAAAACAGATGGAATGTATGAGGAACATCACAGCTGACAGAAGTGTGTTCTGAGAATGTTTTGCTAATTCGGAATGTTTTCTGAACATTCCGTTTTTTTAACGTTTTTTCTTGGTTGTGTGAACGTTAAGGGAACGTTCCATTTTGCAAACATTATTGGAATGTTACTTTTGAACATTCTGAAGCGATTAGTAACACTTAAAAGTGTTAGACGAACATCCAACTAAGATATTAAGTCTTGCTAATATCTGAAAACTATCAAAATTAGTTAAAACAAGACAAATATCTGCCAGTGGAGTCAGAAAAATAAAGTTAATTCAAGAGGAAAACGAACAGATATTTGTTTGTTTTAAAAATTTCTCAGAAAACAAGACTTGTTCTCTTTTTAGTTTCACATATCAAGTAAATGTATCTTGATTTAAGTGCTGGAAAACAAGACAGAAACACTGAGGAAGAACATCTCTACTTTAAATCTCACATATTAAAAGTTCTTGACTCAAATGTATTTAGAATATGAATGTAGAAAATATGATTTATAAATAGTTTTGGTTACACTTTATTTCAATGGTCCACTTTAGACATTTACTGACTTTGCAACTTCATGTAAACTAACTCTACTAACCTTAACCTACAGTTTACTAATACTCTCATGAGAGTTAGTTTACATGGAGGTGCAAAGTTACTAAAAAATGGACCTTTGAAATAAGCATATATTTCCCAGTAATGTGTCAGTATGTTGAATCACATCCGTCATCAGCGGATCCTGACAAACAGAAGAAAGCTTTCAGATGGATAACGTGGGAACTGTTCGGATCGGGCTTGTGCGGTCAGCAGTAATGAACCAAAATCTCTCTCTGTGGCTGTTTAATATGTATTTTATGAATCATTTTATACCAGTGGGAATGAGTTTGGTGTGGGGGTGTTTGTGAGGTTTGGGGTGCTGGTTTAGGTTTGGGTTTGGGAGGGTTACTCTCAAAAATATTCATTTGTCATGAGCAGAAGCATGTGTTTCCACAGCGTCCATCAGGAGACGGTTAAAGCCTTTGTTTAGAAGAGGACAATAACTGATATAATCTGACCATATTATATAACTTACTGAAGAACATCGAAACCAACAAGCAAACTAAAGTGTCCTAAAAGCCTAAACTCTTTTAAACCTCTTTGACCCACAAACACTGATTTCATCAGTCCTGACAACATTTATAATGTGCATCTCTATATATATTTTTCATATTTCTTTGATATTTCCAAGAGGGTAAATCTGTTATATCCATCAAGACTACAAATGAACTGATCATATTGTTGATATGTAATCAATTTGCTTTAAAAAGCTCCAGGATGAAGGTGAATATGATGCCTTTAAAAAAATAATTTAATAATAAATAGCTGAACATTAACTATCATTAGTGCAATAATATGATGTCATTTAACTGATTTTAATCAAGTAAAAAAAAATCATTTAATATAGCAGTATTAAGAACAAACCTAACCAATGATTGATGATTTTTATTTTTATAGTGAGGCAAACTAGAAATATTTGTGTGATTTTAATGCTGTTTTTTGCTGTTCTGAATTATTATCAGGATCTTTATATCATATGTTATTGTTTAAATGCAAATTAGGTACTGAATTATTAATGAGCTGCACAGTGTTAAGGTGCGTGGAAGAGGCGGAGCTTCATCTGTCATGTTTTCTGTGTGGATTAATGCGCGCTTCAGTGCGTAGAGAGTTTGCCGCGGGAGCGCGCGCGCGCACTGCTGTGAGTTTGCTGGATTGAACATGTTTTTTGTTTATTTGATGAAGTTCTGCAGTCTCGTGAGACGCGTGGAATCACCGTGACAGTGAGATGACGCGACTTTTGCGCGCGGCCGTTTGGCGTCTTGTGCGTGTTTTTGTGGACGTGCGGCGTGAACGCGTCTGACGCCTCGCAGTGAGTGTTTCTCATCTGTGCCTGTCACATCTCTGGATAAAATCTCATTTGCATTAACCTTAACTAACATGAACTAACAATGAGCAATGCAGCATTTATTAATGTTGAAAATGTTCACAATGAACTCATTTCAACTGATGCAGCTTTTGATTTTAATAATGTTTTAGTAAATGTTGAGATTAATAACTGCTGTAGAAGTGTAAAAGTGTTACTGATGATCCAAGTTGATTTAAAGCGAAATGATTCGATTCTTCAGTTCAAGTATCATTTCATTATTATGAGAGACATTAATACTCACAAAAATGCTTTGATGGATTTAATGAAAGTCTTTCCATCAGTAAAGCTGTTATTTTCACTCTTAACATCTTATAACCTGCTTTTCTCTGTCATGCATTACAATGTTAGTAGGATGCAAAAAAAAAAACACAAATATCATCTGATTTTCTGTGCGTGTCTCTGTTTCTCCTGCAGAGAGGATTGTCCGGAGAATAAGATGCTGACCGTGGAGTATCCGTGTTTGAGAGCCGGAGGTCAGAGAAGCGTCTGTCTCAGGTACACGTCACTGTCACATGATTCACACATCATCACACATTCATATGTGGATGTTTTGGATTCTTTATCACATGTACATCATTGTTTTGGATGTTACAAACTCTTTCAGTTCTCAGTTTCACTGTAAGTCAGTGAAACTTTTCAAAACACTGATCTGCCTGACATGACAACCAATCACGTGAGTGTGGGGCGGGGCTATCTGTCTGACTGACCAGTGGCAGAGAGAGACAGTTACTTTTGTTTATAGTAGAATTGAATCTGTTTCATGATGAACGTTGCAGGATCGACGCTGTTATTGAACTAAACTGAATCAACATTGAACTGAATTGCGCTGACACTGTTGACTGTAGTCATTTCATAATTGATGAATCTTGCAACACTTTTTTTATTTCTGTGAAGCTGCTTTTAAATCTGTATAAAGCGCTGTAGAAATGAAGCTGACTTGAATTAAAGCTCCAGTTCGTGGGATTTGAACTTTCAACATTTGGTTCCCAGGCAGTGAGTGTGAGAACAGTGCTAACGTGACTGTGTGTGACATGCATTGGTGCGTTTGGCTTTATGGATGATCATGTGACTCTCGATTATGTGACTCTCAGCCAGGCACAGGGAAATTAAAGAGCCATTTGTGAGAATCATATTAAACTGATTTAATGAATTAGTACACTGATGATAGTGACTGTAGAAGTTCATATATATAGATATTCAGAGTAATGATGTACTTTCCATATGAGAGTCAAAACTCTTTCACAACCCTGTGATTGTTCACTGACAAACTGCTGAAATATTGTGGTTTGTGTCTCATTGCTGGTCTAAAAGTTTGCAGAGGAACTGCCAAACCAGCGTCTGGACTGACAGGCATGTCGTAGGTATTATTTCTGAGGTTATTAAGAAGTGGAAAAGTTCAGAACACAAGACCGAAACAGAGACTCCATGTGGATGGTGTTACGACCCGGTCTGGGGTGAGACCGCAGTGTTATTCTGTGTAGTAATTCATACATGAACGATTCCTCAGATCATGTGTGCTTTTAGCGGAAAACAATCCAAATATTTAGAAATCAAGAAGTGATTCAGAAGTTTGGAATAATTAAGACTTTTAATGTTTTTAAAAATAAGTCTCTTCTGCTCACCAAGGCTGCATTTATTTGATCAAAAATACAGTAAAAATTGTGATACATTATTACAATTTATAATAAATGTTCTCTATGTGAATATATAGTAAAGTGTAATTTATTTCTGTGATCAAAGCTGAATTTATTTGAATACAAATACAGTAAAAATCACAAAATATTTAAAACAGCTGTTTTCTATGTGAATATATAGTAAAGTGTAATTTATTCCTGTGATCAAAGCTGAATTTATTTAATTAAAAATACTGTAAAAAAAAAAATATATATATTATTACAATGTAAATCAGCTGTTTTCTATGTGAATATATAGTAAAATATAATTTATTCCTGTGATCAAAGCTGAATTTTCAGCATCATTACTCCAGTCTTCAGTGTCACATGATCCTTCAGAAATCACTCTAATATGATGATTTGATGATCAATTATTATTGGTGCTTATTTATTAATAATGGTTCTTATTATTATCAGTATTGAAAACATTTTTTTTTAAAACATTCAGCTTTGATCACAGGAGTAAATTACATTTTACTATATATTCACACAGAAAACAGATGTTTTAAATTATAGTAATACTAAGTGATTTTTACTGTATTTTTAATCAAATAAATTCAGCTTTGATCACAGGAATATATTACACTTTACTATATATTTACATAGAAAACAGCTATTTTAAATTGTAATAATATTTAGTGATTTTTACTGTATTTTAAATTAAATTCAACTTTGATCACAGTAATAAATTACATTTTACTATATATTCACACAGAAAACAGCTATTTTACATTACAATAATATTTCACATTTTTACTGTATTTTTGATCAAATAAATTCAGCTTTGATCACAAGAACAAATTACATTTTACTATATATTCAGATAAAAAAACAGCTATTTTAAATTGTAATAATATTTTGTGATTTTTACTATATTTTTAATCAAATAAATTCAGGTTTGATCACAAGAATAAATTACATTTTACAATATATTCACATAGAAAACAGCTATTTTAAATTGTAATAATATTTAGTGATTTTTACTGTATTTTAAATTAAATTCAACTTTGAGCACAGGAATAAATTACATTTTACTATATATTCATATAGAAAACAGCTATTTTACATTACAATAATATTTCACATTTTTACTGTATTTTTAATCAAATAAATTCAGCTTTGATCACAGAAATAAATTACATATTTCAATATATTCACATAGAAAACAGCTATTTTAAATTGTAATAATATTTTGTGATTTTTACTGTATTTTTAATCAAATAAATTCAGCATTGATCACAGAAATAAATTACAGTTTACAATATGCTCACATAGAAAACAGATTTTTACTGTATTTTTAATCAAATAAATGCAGCTTTGGTGAGCAGAAGAGACTCTTTCAAAAACATTAAAAAAATCTTAATCATCCCAAACCTTTGAAAAGCAAAACAATATTTGTTTTCTGAGAAATGTATCAAAATAAAGTGAGTTTATGCTTAAAACAGAAAAAAAAAAAATCTGCCAGTGGGGTCAGAAAAATCCACTTTAATGCTTTAACACCTCGATTGTTTCTCCTAAACCCCAGTGAGATGAATGGAGATCAAATGGAGGTTTTTGTGGCTTCTCAGTTTGACTGTTTCTCATTGGCAGCATGTTCTCAGCAGTGAACGGAGGCGTGAGCTCCTTCAGATCTGTGTGAACCCAAGCTTTAGGCTCCCGGCAGGAGATCCGACTGTAAATCCTGCGAGAGGAAGTGTCCGCTCGTGATCACAGCTGCCGCGATTGCAGTGCTTTATGGGATATCTGCTGGTGCTCTGAGTTCTAGAGGTGTGACTGAAGAACAAACGCTTCAAGTGTGACGAGAGACAAACTCTCAGCGCATTCATCTGGGGTTACATTTGGTCTGTCTGCATTGAAATAGAAATAGAAATTGCACTTTAGGTCTGACTGAGACGCTCTCATTTCTTATGATGCGTGTGTGTGTGTGTGTGTGTGTGTGGGTGGGTGTGTGTTGAGCACAAAATTGTGACCAGAAGTGAGCTAAATCTGACACGACGTCCTCAAAAGTAAAATGATTCATAATATTAAGTAAATAATATTTAGTTTTTTCTTTTTAGGTTTTGGTTGTCTGCAGTCATTATAATTATCTATTCAAACAACAGTAGATGTGTGTTGGGAGAGGTTAGATTCCTAAAGCAGCAGCAGAGGTCAGGAGGTCAAGGGTCACAGGAACAGATTTGATGTTGATGACACAAACGTCCTGACAGTCAGAGCTCGTCATGTGTGCGTGTTCTGGTTCTGATGAGGATGTTCTCAGGCTGTGTGTGAACAACATCAGCTGTAGAAATAAACCTGCGAACGGACAGATGAAGTGTGGGATGGAGTGATGAAGAGAGGAAAGACAGTCTCTTGAGTCTGGTTGCTAGACGAGTGTTGAGAAAATAAACACACACACAGATGTGTTTCAATCTGACACACACTTTCACTTTCAGACTGAAGCATATTTTGATGGACTGTGATGTTAAACTCCTCCAGGACTCTTCACCGCTCGCTCGAGACTCTGACGCCAGATTTGAGTTTAGATTATCAAAAAAAACCTTTTGTACATTTTGTATTTATTCATTCATTCATTTTCCTATTTATTTATGAATTATTTTTCTGTTAATTAGTGAATTGTACTGTGTTGTTGATTGTGTGTCTGCAGGAGGAAGTGCTGTGAAGGCTTCAGGTTTGTGATGGGTCAGTGTGTGCCAGAAAGTAGGTAAAACCTTCAGCTCATCTGTTATATTGGAAAACAATCAGTCATTATACATGTCTGAAATATGTATTTGGTTTTTTGCATGACGAAGAGTTTTATTACGAGACTAGTTCACCCAGAAATTATCATTCTGACATTGATTTATTTATTTATTTTATTTGTTTTTATTTTATATATTACCTTTTTTTTATTAATCTTATTTGTTTGTATTTATTATGTATTATTTTTTGTTTATTTATACAATTTTATTTATTTCGTTTTTATTTACATTTATTTATTTTTATTTTTATATTTTTATTTAATTTATTTTATTTGTTTATTACTTTTATTTATTTGTATTTATTTGTTTATTTTTATTTTTGATTTATTAATTTGTTTATTAGTATTACTTACATTATTTATTTTATTTATTTTTTTAAATTTACATTTATTTCTTTTATTTGCTTATTTAGTCATCTTATTTATTTGTATTTATTTATTGTTTATTTGTATTTCTTTATTTTATTTTTTATGTATTTTATATATTTTAATTATTTATTTATTTACATTTTATATATATTTTATTTGTTTTTATTTTTTATATTTACATATATTTATTTTGTTTGTTTATTTATTTTTATTTCCTTATTTCCTATTGAATTAGGAACTTTCTCCTATATCCACCACTGAGAACAAGATCAGGAATATTTTTGGTCTGTTTTTATTAAAAAGACATTATAAATGTGTGAATGATTATATTTGTGTGCTGAATGTGAATTGTCCACAGTTCACTAACATACAGATGAACTAAAAGCATAAAGTGTGATCTTTTGGTGTCATAATAACTAAAGTAAAACCTGATGAAGTGTGTGTGCCGCAGGTCTGGACGTGTGCGCCGGCTCTCCCTGTGAGCAGCAGTGCACGGATAACTTTGGTCGAGTGTTGTGCACGTGTTACGAGGGTTACCGTTTCGACCGAGAGAGACATCGCCAACACCAGCATCCATACTGCATAGGTTAGTACTGTAGGTCACGTGTTTACAGCATGCTGTGTTCAAACACACACAGTCACCTCTCTCTCTCTCTCTCTCGCTGTGGTCCAGATGTAGATGAGTGTGAGGAGTCAAACAGCAGTGTGTGTGAACATGTGTGTGAAAACACTCCTGGAAGTTTCCGCTGCAGCTGTAATGCTGGATTCACACTGACAGCAGATCAGCGCTCCTGTGAACCCGTACACAACCGTGAGTCTGAGTGTTTGTTGAGTGTTTTTCAGTTTTTTTCTTATTCTTCACCCCGTATTAAATGAGTGCAGTCAGTGTGTGTGATGTGTGTGAGTGATCCGTGTGTCTCTGTGTCTCAGTGAACTCCTCCGTCAAGTCTGACACTCAGATGAGCTCTGGATCCTGTTCTCTCAGCTGTCAGGACTTCATGAACATGAGGAGCAGTTTACTGCAGATCAAACTGCTGCTGGGACACACACCTGCACAGGTAACACATACACACACACACTACACACACACACCTGATAAGCTCACACACATCTCATCTGTGTAGGGATCGTCTCCCATTCTGGAAAACAACAGCCATAAACCGGCTCATGGGAGAACAGGGAAAAATCCTGATATTCACACCGTCACTGGACCAGCAGGACCTCCAGGACCTCCTGGACTGCCAGGTAAACACACACACACACACAATAAATATATTATATTATATTATTAAATGATATTCATCATGTTTTAGGTGAGCGGGGTGAGAAGGGAGAGCAAGGGCCGTCGGGACCCCAGGGGCCCAGAGGAGACATGGGTCCGATGGGGCCTCAACCTGATCTGGAGCACATAAAGACGGGCAGACGGGGACCGGTGGTAAAAACACTCTCAAATCCCAACAGAATCACAGAGGATTTATTACAGACACTGAATGCTTCATATTCTCACTGTACTTCATGATAGATGAGAAGAACATCTGCCTGTTTTAACCCTGTAATATTTGATACGATATTCTCACTATATGAGTCATAAAAGCCTGATGTATCGAATATGACGAACAGATGTGCAGGCATTTTGTTGTCTAGCGATTCAATAAACAATCAAACAAAATTCTGATGTTTGATGAATGTTTTCCTGTGTCTGTTTAGGGAGCTCCAGGAGCACCGGGTAAAGACGGACAGAAGGCACGTGTCTCACTTTACGTAAATGAACACCATATTGAACTATGATGGCAGTTTACTGTTATTTATGATTTATTACACCATCTGAGTGCTGTGCTTGATGTAGAAACAATATGAATCAGATGAATAGTGATTTATGAATCTATACAGGGTGACAGAGGGTTTCCTGGACCGAGAGGATCTCCGGTAAGTTCCTCACGGCACTGGATTAAAATATTATTTATTATATTAAATATGTATTATAATATTAAATATTTGTGCAGCAGCTCTGTGTCCTCAGTCAGGGTTTATTCTAAGCCTAAATATTAACTTCTGAAATCAATTGAGCCTGAAGTTAAAGTTTTAGTAATTCTGTTATTACATTATATTATATTTTTATATATTTAATAGTTTTTATTTTGTTTTTTTTATATTTTTATTTATTAAATTTAGTTTTTATTAATAGTTTGAATTGGTTTTTATTTTTATATTTTCTGTTTTTATTTGAATTTTTGTTAAAGTTCTAGTAATTTTGTGTATATATAATGTTATATTATTATATTAAATTATTATATATTTAAATATTTTATATATTTAATAGTTTTTATTGATTTTTATTTCATTGCATTGTTAAACTAAAAGTTCATGTTTGTTTATTATTTTATTTCAGTTTACTTTTTATTAATAGTTTGAATTGGTTTTTTATATATTTTCTGTTTTCATTTTAATTTTGTTTGTGTTTTTTACATTTTTATTAATTTTATAAAGTAAATATATAAAGGATATTTAGATTTAGATATTGTATAATTTTATATATTTAATAGTTTTCATTAATTTTAGTTATTTTAGTACATCTTAAACTAAATAAAAATGAGAAATGTTTTCTTGGCAACTTGCTGAAATAACTTTTTTTTTTTTTTTGTAATATTTTATTTTATTTCAGTTAACATTTTACTGCACAGTGACTATCATTCATACAGAACCAAAGAATCAGACCTGAACTTGAACACTAATAATTCTGCTGCTGCTGGACAAACACTCAGAAAATGTGAATCCAGTTCTGAAGTGAAATAAAAGTACTGAAATCTCTCTGTCCTCTTCAGGGGCCTCCAGGGTCGTTCGACTTCCTGTTACTGATGATGGCAGATATCCGTCATGACATCGTCGAGCTGCAGGAGCGCGTGTTTGGGAAGAGGCGTGGCCTTTCAGTGGACACGCCCATTCTTTCCAGCGGAGAGGCGGAGCTTGAGGACTGGGCGTCAGGACAGGGAGAGCTGATGCCGAACACGTGAGCGAATCAGACTTCGACACTAAACCAGCTGAAGAACCTGAACAGGTGGATGACTGAGAGTTTCACATCATCAGACACTTCAGATAACGACATTTTAAACATCACTTTAAATGACATGCATAATGAACGCTTTACCTAAAAGACTATAAGATGATGCTTGAAAGACTGAGAAGGAACTGAAATTGTGTTGAAAAGGGAGTAGAGATGTGAATAACACACTACCATACTCCTCTTTTTACAGTGCACAGTATGTACACTCATTTCTGTATTACAGTCTACATTTGCTCACTGTGTGAGATTGTTTATGCTCAACTTCACCTTCCATTTCCTGTGTGACAAATGAACTGAACTCTCTCTTGACTCATTTTTTTGATTAGACTTGCAAAATTTCAGACTCAAAAACTCGATTAAAAATTCAAATATTGTTGCATACTGCTTTGCATGCTATTTTTTTTAAACCGTACACTAGTACTCAATTTGGAGCACAGCCAGAGCTGATATAAGTGAAATACACATGAGAAGAACTGAAATGAATTTAAAGTCAGCATGAAACAGACGTTGAGCTCGTCTTTTCTTCTCTATTGTGACACATATCTGAGTGAAACACTTCTCAAACAAGAATAAATGTAGGGCGGGGCTTGATTTTGTCTTTGTGGAATTGATTGGATGGTTGTGGTTTGCTATTGGTGGATCTCATGTGAGTGACAGGTTCCCCTGAACAACAGGACAGGTTTTCATGCTTAAAATGTTCATTATTTTCCCCATATTCTCCATTGCAACATGCTAACAACATGCTAAATCATGCTAACAACATGCTAAATCATTCTAGAAACATGTTAAATCATGCTAACAATATTCTAATCTTGCTAACGACATGCTAGCAATGTTAAATCATGTTAACAACATGTTACATACTAAGTCTTGTTAGCAACATGCTAAGTCATGATAGCAACATATTAAATCATGTTGGCAACATGCTTAATCATGTTAACAACCTGCTAAATTATGTTAGCAGCATGTTAGCAATGTGCTAAATCATGCTACAAACATATTAGCAATGTGTTAAATCATTCTATCAACATGTTAAATCGTGTTAACCATGTTCTAATCTTGTTAGCGAAATGCTAGTAATGTTAAGTCATGTTAACAACATGCTAAGTCATAATAGCAACATGTTAAATCATGCTGGCAACATGCTTAATCATGTTAGCAATGTTCTAAATCATGCTAGCAACATGTTTATCATGCTAGCAATGATGCTAAATTATGGTAGCAACATGTTAGCAATGTGCTAAATCATGCTAATCATGCTAGAAACATGTTAGCAATGTGCTAAATCATGCTAATCATGCTAGAAACATGTTAGCGATGTGTTAAATCATTCTATCAACATGTTAAATCGTGTTAACAATGTTTTAATCTTGTTAGCGAAATGCTAGTAATGTTAAATCATGTTAGGAACATGTTACATGCTATGTCATGTTAGCAAAATGTTAAATCATGCTGGCAACATGCTTAATCATGTTAGCAATGTTCTAAATTATGCTAGCAACATGCTTATCATGCTAGCAACTTGTTAAAACATGTTAGAAACATGCTAAAACACCTTATCTATCTATCTGTGCTGTATATCCGAATGAAACACTTCTGGAGCAAGAACAAATGTAGGGCGGGGCTTGATTTTGTCTGTGGGGAATTGATCGGATGGTTGTGGTTTGCTATTGGTGGATCTCATGTGAGTGACAGGTTGCCCTCATGCTTGAATGTTCATTATTTTACCCGTATTCTCCATTGCAAAATGCTAACAACATGCTAAATCATGCTAACAAAATGCTAATCATGCTAAAAATATGTTAGCAATGTGTTAAATCATGTTAACAATGTTCTAATCTTGTCAATGTTACATGTTAAATCATGTTAGCCAACATGCTAAGTCATAATAGCAACATGTTAAATCATGCTAGCAACATGCTTATCATTCTAGCAATGTTCAATTATGTTAGCAACATGTTAACAATGTGTTAAATCATGCTAACAACATGTTAAATCATGCTAGCAACTTGTTAAAACATGTTAGAAACATGCTAAAACACACTATCTATCTATCTGTGCCGTATATCAGACTGAAACGCCTCTCAAACAAGAACAAATGTAGGGCGGGGCTTGATTTTGTCTGTGGGGAATTGATTGGATGGTTGTGGTTTGCTATTGGTGGATCTCATGTGAGTGACAGGTTGCCCCGAACAACAGGACAGGTTTTCCTGCTTGAATGTTGATTATTTTCCTCATATTCTCCATTGTTCAGCTCCTCTCTTCCCAGTCTGTCAGTAACGCTCTGTTTAGTTCCTGTCTCTATGAAGCCCCTCCTTCTGAAAAGCACAATGTGCTCTGATTGGTCGGTTGGAGCAGAGTGTTGTGATTGGTGTTTGGGAAATGTCCCACCCTTACTATAACCAGCAGTTTCAACACACTACTAACTAACTCAACCAGGCCCCGCCCCTTTATTCTGCGAATGAATTATTTAAATGAGGAATATTGTGAAGAAAACTCAAGATGGAGGCGTTTCAGGGAGTTCAGAAAACACTGACACTGATATAAAGAAGAACTCCTGCCTTTTTCATGCTTAAACAGCAGCATTACATGGAAGAAAGCATCAGATTGGCTTATTAATACAGTAAAGCTGTGTGTGTGTGTGTGTGTCTTGGCATCTTTCCCTGCTCTCTCGTCACTGGTCTCGCGTGGCCGTCCGAGAGCGGCAGATGTCACCCTACAGGCCTGCAGTCTGTGTCCGGTCGTGCCGCTGCTAGAACATGCGTGTCTGCGTCTGACGGAGAGTGTGTGTGTGCTGTTGAGAGTGTGTGCTGTGTTCCTCAGAGACGCCTGAGACATGTCGTGTCTGCTGCGCTGTGTGACCTGCTGCTCGGTGCAGCGGCCGGCGAGGAGATTCTTCCAGACCTTCTCTGTTCTGTGTGATCAACAGGCTGTTAAAGGTGAGATCTGAAACTGCTGCTCGCGTGGCTAGTGGGAAAGAGAGCGTCTTATTTACAGCTGAAAGTGTTGAGAGTCATAACACATGTGATTTAGTCTTTCTGTGCTGGAGATAAGAGAGGTCAGTTAAAGGAGAAGTGCGCACTGCATGTCACTTCCCTTTCACTTGTGCTTGAGTACGCAAGGGCACTGGATCTCTGCCAATGAGCTTCTAATAATGTCTGCTGCCTCGCTCTGATTGGATGTCGCCAATTATGGAGAGAAATGTGTTAGCTGATCCGCCCGTCTGTGTGTGTACAAAATGTTCCCACTGTTGCATTGTAACGTAGACAGTAAAACCTGGGGAAAAAAGCATTGTGGGAGCCTCTAAATCGGTGCGTCTTGACCTTTTTGACCCCATTATCTAACAACATATTCAGAGCCCCTGGAAACTGGAAAACAAACATAAACATTAGTTATTGAGTGGTGAACATTTTTTATTATTATTATAATTTGTTTTAGCATTTTAATAAATTATTTTAATTATTTATTAAATTTATTAATGATAATATTAATTGTATTAATAATAATATATTAATTTTAACAATTTTAAGTCATCCTGAGGCCCCCTGTTTGAGAACTGCTGCTCTAAATAATGTCTTATTACAACATTTTCATAAAAGTTTATGGTAATATATGGATACTATTATAGTTTTAAAAAAAATATTAATTAGTTTTTTTTATTTTTGTTTTCATTGTAAATAAGTTGGCTTGAAAAAGCTTACTATTTAAGAGTATTATTATTTTGAGCCAAATTTAAACAGTATCTCCTTCTAGAACTTTAAAACTACTTCCACCAAACTCGGCTCAGGCCTTCAGTTGCTATATCTTTTCTAACTGATCCGACTTAGCAAAAT
Organism: Ctenopharyngodon idella; assembly: GCF_019924925.1. Lineage (NCBI taxonomy): Eukaryota > Metazoa > Chordata > Actinopteri > Cypriniformes > Xenocyprididae > Ctenopharyngodon > Ctenopharyngodon idella. The sequence goes on along the minus strand of NC_067237.1, from coordinate 14,759,473 downwards.
GCTAAATCATGCTAACAACATGTTAAATCGTCTTAGCAAATGTGTTAAATAAAGCTAGCAACATGCTAACAACATGTTAAATCATGTTAGCAAAACATGTTACCTACTAAGTCATGCTAGGAACAACATATTAAATCTTACATAAAACATGCTAAATCATGCTAGCAACATGCTAACAATATGCTAATCATGCTAGAAACATGTTAGTAATGTGTTAAGTCATGTCATTTAAGCAACATGCTAGGTCATGATAGCAACATGTTAAATCACGTTAGCAATGTTCTAAATAATGCTAGCAAACATGCTTAGCATGCTAACAATGTGTTAAGCCATTCTAGCAACATGTTAGCAATATGCTAAATCAAGTTAGCAAAATGCTAATATGTTATATCATCTTAATATGCTAAATCATGTTAGCAATATGCTAAATCATGTTGGAAACATGTTAGCAATGTGTTAAATCATGCTAACAATGTTCTAATCTTGCTAAATGTTAAATAATGTTAGCAACATGTTACATGCGAAGTCATGCTAGGAAAATGCTGAATCATGTTAACAACATTAAATTTTGCTTACAACATGCTAACTTGTTAAATCATGCTATCAACATGCTAAATCATGCTAGCAACATGCTAACAATATGCTAATCATGGTAGAAGCATGTTAGCAATGTGTTAAGTCGTCATTTAAGCAACATGTTAAGTCATGATAGCAACATGTTAAATCATGTTAGCAATGTTCTAAATAATGCTAACAACATGCTTATCATGCTAGCAATTCTAGCAACATGTTAGCAATATGCTAAATCAAGTTAGCAAAATGATAACATGTTAAATCATGTTAACATGCTAAATCACGCTAGCAACATGAAACGTTAGCAATGTGCTAACAATGTTCTAATCTTGCTAGCGACATGCTAGAAATGTTAAATAATGTTAGCAACATGTTACACGCTAAGTCATGCTAGGAAAATGCTAAATCATGTTAACAACATATTAAATCTTGCTTACTACATGCTAACAACATGTTAAATAATGCTATCAACATGCTTATCATGCTAGCAATGTGCGAAGTCATGTTAGCAACATGTTAGCAATGTGTTAAATCATGCTAACAATGTTCTAATCTTGTTAGCGACATGTTAGAAATCTTAAATAATGTTAGCAAAATGTTACATGCTAAGTCATGTTAGCAACATGCTAAATCATGTTAGCAATGTTCTGATAGAGTTTATTGCCTTCAAAACATTCAAACTTTAAAACCACTTTAAGATTTTTAGTTTAAGTTTAAAACTTCAAACTTTACTCTCCTAGTTTTAGTTAAAGTTTTAGTAATGTTGTTTTTGTCATTTTTTTTAATTGTATTTCAGTTTTAGTTATTTTAGTACATCAATTAAACTAAATGAAAATGAGAAATGCTGTTTTCATTTAATTTAATAGCTGTTTTTTTTTTTTTTTGGTTTTAGTTTTAGTTAATGATAATAACTCTGGTCAATAGAAATTCTCACTAGATTTATACTTTTTCTGATAATAATGTGAGTGATATTTGCCGTCCAAAACCACTACAGTGCTCAGGTGTTTTCCAGTTGCCGGGGCGTTGCTATGTGGTTGCCAGAGGTGTTCTGAGCTGTTAGCACATTACTAGGTGGTTTCTATGCAGTTTCTGGGATGCTCCTACTGTAGTTGGTTTCTTCCTGTCTCTCTCTTGTGTGTGTGTGTGTGTGTGTGTGTCAGGTGTGAAGTATAAAGATGTGCTGGTGGGAGTCCCTAAGGAGATCTTTGAGAAGGAGCGGCGGGTGGCCGTGTCGCCCGCGGGTGTGGAGTTGCTGGTCAAACAGGGCTTCAGGGTGCAGGTGGAATCCGGAGCTGGACGTGAAGCAAAGTTCTCTGATGATCAGTATCGGGCCGCTGGAGCTCAGATCACCGACACCAAGGGAGCGTTTGGATCAGATCTGGTCCTGAAGGTGAGGATAAAGCTGTTCATATCCCGCATCTGCTCAGTTCTGCTGACGGCAGTGGACTCTGTGCCGTAGGTTCGAGCGCCGGTGTTTAACGAGGGGTTACGGGTCCACGAGGCGGAGCTGCTGAAGCCCAGATCCACCCTGGTGAGCTTCATCTACCCGGCGCAGAACCCCGAGCTCATGCAGCGGCTGAGCGAACAGCGCTGTACGGTGCTGGCGATGGACCAGGTGCCGCGCGTCACCATCGCACAGGGCTACGACGCCCTCAGCTCCATGGCCAACATCGCAGGGTGAGACTGACGCGCCCCGCGCTCTCTGTGGAAATCTGTGTGATGATCAAATCTCATTCGTGTCGCTCTCGTCGGCAGGTATAAGGCCGTGGTTCTCGCAGCCAATCACTTCGGAAGGTTTTTCACGGGTCAGATCACAGCGGCTGGAAAAGTTCCTCCGGCGAAGGTACAGTAAACACGTCTGCTCACTTCAGTCACATGTAAAACCGGCTGATCGTCACTCATCAGTCAGGATCCCAGGGCTCTATAAAGTCTGTTTGACTTTAATTTTTTTTTATTCCATTTTTTGGTCTGAAAATTTTAATAATCAAAAAGCATGTCTAATTAATAAAATCATGAACCTTGTCCAATTTAACATCCATTTATGAAAAGTTTAACACAAATTACATCTTTAGGGCCCTAAGAAATATGTTTTATTTTTCCCCCCAATATTTCTGGATTCCATTAAATTATTAAACTAAATTTTAGTAATCATTTTAGTAATTCCATTCTATTTTAATTTTAAGTTAAATGAGTCCACATCTAATTAATTAAAATCGTGAAAATTGTACTATTTAATAACAATTTATTAAAAGTTTAATAAACATTACATTTTTAGGGCCCTATGAAATATGTTTTCAGTTTTATTTTTTTTCTAAATTCTTTTATTTTTTTTCTATTTTAATTTTTTCTACATTTTCTAAATGTTTTTTTTACCCCCAAATTCATTTTTTGTTGTTGTTGTTTTTTTTTGTTTTTTTTTGGATTCTGTTTTTCCTTTGTTTTATTTTTATTTTTTTAATTTTAGTATTCAGAAAGCAAAAGCAAACATTTTATTTTTAGGGCCCTGTGAAATATGTTTTATTTTTTCCCCAAATTTTATTTATTTTTTCCCAAATTGTGTTTTTTTTTTTTGTTTTTTTTTTACATTTTAATTTTTCTGGATTTTTTTTAATGGTTATCCATTAAATGGTTACACTAAATTTTAGGAATCAAAAAGCACGTCTAATTAATTAAAATCATGAAACTTGTACAATTTAACAGCAATTTATTTAAAGTTTAACAAACATTAAATTTTTAGGGCTCTGTGAAATATGTTTTCAGTTTTATTTTTCCAAATTCTTTTTTTTTTTCTATTTTAATTTTTTCTAAATTTTTAAATGTTTTTTTACCCCCAAATTCTGTTTTATTTATTTATTTATTTATTTATTTTACATTTTAGTAATCAAAAGGCAAACATTTAATTTTTAGGGGCCTATGAAATATGTTTTATTTTTTTTTCTCAAGTTCTGTTTTATTTTTCCCAAATTCTGTGTTTTCTGTTTTAATTTTTCTGGATTCCATTTTAATGGTTTAACTAAATTTTAATAATCAAATGCATTCATTTAATCAATTGAATTCATAAGACTTTAACAACTTAAAACTCTAGATCTGTTTTGACTTTTTGATTGAATGACATTCAGACATTTTTAAGTGTGACTTAATTGTCCAAATATATTTTGAGGCCATGAGTGAATAAACAAGCTCTCAGAGAAGGATTACTGAAGTAAATGGAGTTAAACAGAAGTTTGTGTGCAGGTGCTGGTCATCGGTGGTGGTGTCGCGGGTCTTGCTGCGGCTGGAGCTGCGAAATCAATGGGCGCCATCGTCAGAGGATTCGACACCAGGTGTGAGACGGCACTTTATCTGTCTGACTGACTGAGATCAGAATGAAGCCGTCCTGATCGGTGTCTGTCTGTCTGTCTCCCGTTAGACCGGCAGCTCTGGAGCAGTTCAAATCGTTCGGTGCGGAGCCACTGGAAGTGAACATCGCCGAGTCTGGCGAAGGGGTCGGAGGTTACGCCAAAGAAATGTCTAAAGAGTTCCTGGAGGCCGAGATGAATCTGTTTGCCAAACAGTGCAAGGAAGTCGACATCGTCATTACCACGGCTCTAATTCCTGGTGAACACAAACACATATATATATATATATATAATACAAAAAAAAAAGTCTTGTATCACATTTTATTGTGACGTGTGTGTCGTGTCGCGTTCAGGTAAAAGAGCTCCAGTGCTGATAAAGCGTGAGATGGTGGAGAGCATGAGGGACGGATCAGTGGTGGTGGATCTGGCGGCGGAGGCCGGGGGAAACATCGAGACCACCAAACCTGGACAGCTTTACGTCCATCAGGTATCTGTGCATCTGTACATCAGCGTGTGGCGACAGTGGCGTCGTGGAGTGAATCTGACGTGTGCTGCTGGTTTGTTGTGTAGGGCGTGACACACATCGGCTTCACGGATCTGCCCAGTCAGATGCCCACGCAGTCCAGCTCGCTTTACTCCAACAACATCATAAAGCTGCTGAAGGCCATCAGCCCTGATAAAGAGTTCTTCCACTTCGAGCCGTCGGAGGAGTTTGATTACGGCACGCTGGATCATGTGATCAGAGGGACTATGGTGATGAAGGTGAATCAAAACCCAAATAAACTCACTCCTGTGACGTGCATGACATTAGAAATCACACAAAATCTTATTAAATTCACCATAAACTTTTTTCATATGTATGTTCATATTTTGTTTCCTGTTTCTAGGAAGGTCAGAATCTTTTTCCCGCACCGCTGCCAAAAACCACCCCACCGCCGGCACCCGCCAAAATCAAGAGCGTCGCCGAGCTGGAGGCTGAGAAACAGGCCGTAATTTCCCCCTTTAAACGCACAATGACATCAGCGGGCGTCTACACAACAGGTCAGAAATCACACGAATGACTGAATGAACGAATTAAATGAATGAATGAAAAAACATATGAATGAATGACTAAAATCTAACAAATGAATGAATGAATGAAAGATGAAATTAACTAACAAATAAATTAATGAATGAATGAATGAATGAAAGAACAATGAATGAATTAATGAAAGACGAAATGAATGAATGAATGAATGAATGAATGAAAGACGAAATGGACTAACAAATAAATGAATGAATGAATGAACAAATGAATGAATGAATGAACAAATGAATGAACGAATGAATGAACGAATGAAAGATGAAATTAACAAACAAATGAAAGAATGAATGAATGAATGAACAAATAAATTAATGAATAAACGAACAAATGAATGAAAGACGAAATGAAATAACAAATGAAAGAATGAATGAACAAACGAAAGAGTGAATGAATGAATCAATCAATGAACAAAAGGAATGAATGAATGATTGAATAAGAATGATTGAACAAACGAATGAATGAATGAATGAATGATAATGAACATTAATGAATGAACTGAACTAACAAATGAATGAACCAATGAATGAACGATTGAATGTGCAAATGAATTAATGAACTAATGAATAAATGAGTGAGTGCATGAATGAATGAGTAAATGAATGAAAGAATGAATGAACAAACGAATGAGTAAAAGACTAAATGAACTAACAAAAGAATGAAACAACAAATTAACTAATGAATAACTAAATGAATGAACAAACAAATGAATGACCGAATGAATGAATTAATGATCGAACAAACGAATGAATGACTGAATGAATGAATGAATAAACAAACTAATGAATGGCTAAATTAACAAATAATTGAATGAATGAATGATTGAATGAACAAATGAATTAATGAACTAATGAACAAATGAGTGAGTGAATGAATGAACGAATGAATGAACAAACAAATGAATAAAAGACTAAATGAACTAACAAAGGAATGAAAGAAAAAAATGAATAACTGAATGAATGAATGATCGAACAAACGAATAAATGACCAGATGAATGAATGAATGATCGAACAAATGAATGAATGACCAAATGAATGAATGAATGAATTAATAAATGGCTAAATTAACAAATAATTGAATGAATAAATGAATGAATGGATGAACAATGAATGAATGGATGAACAAATGAATGAATGACTAAATTAAACAAATGAATGAATGAAACAGATGAATGAATGAATGAATGATCGAACAAACGAATTAATGACCGGATGAATGAATGAATGAATGATCAAATGAATGAATGAATGAACTAATGAATGGCTAAATTAACAAATAATTGAATGAATGAATGAATGAATGGATGAACAAATGAATGAATGACTAAATTAAACAAATGAATGAATGAAACAGATGAATGAATGAATGAATGATGCAAATGAATGAACAGATAAATTGATTGAATGCATGAACAAACAAACGAATCAGGACAAACTTTGAAGGACTTGTTTTGTAAAATACATCCAGAATAACTGATTTTTTTTATCACAAGATCAAGTGAAGAATATTTTATAGAGTTATTATGTTTGTACAAAATTGTTTAGTCTTTTTTTTCTTTCTCTAAGTCGAGTTTATTAAATGTTTGTATTTATTGAATGTTGAATCTGTACCTGCATGAAATAGCCTGTGAAACTGATATGACAATAAAATACAACAACGAACAAACAAACGAATGAATTAATGAATGAACAAATGAACACTCTCTCTCTCTCTCTCTCTCTCTGTGTGGCTGTCAAGGTCTCTCGACCGTGTTGGCTTTGGGAATCGCCTCTCCCAATGCTGCCTTCACTCAGATGGTGACGACCTTTGGCCTCGCGGGAATTGTGGGATATCACACCGTGTGGGGTGTGACGCCGGCACTGCACTCGCCGCTCATGTCAGTGACCAACGCCATCTCAGGTGAGGCTCACACAGGTGTGCGTGATCATGTGTGTACTGATGTGTGTGTGTGTGTACTGATGTGTGTGTGTGTGTGTGCAGGTCTGACGGCGGTCGGTGGGCTGGTGCTGATGGGTGGAGGTTTGACTCCCTCTTCTGTGCCTGAATCTCTGGCTCTGCTCGCTGCGTTTGTGTCCTCCATCAACATCGCAGGTCAGAGCAAAACTATATTTATATATATTGCAGTTATATTATTAACGGGTCACAGCTCACACACAGTACTGATGCTTCATCATGTGATCTTCAGGTGGTTTCCTGATCACCCAGAGGATGCTGGACATGTTTAAGAGGCCGACGGACCCTCCGGAGCACAACTATCTCTACTCGCTGCCCGGACTGGTGTTTGTGGGTGGATACGGGGCGTCTGTGGCCGGCGGATACAGCATTGAGCAGGTGCTGCACGTGTGATGGTGATGTCTGTGACAGTCACATGACTCTATAATCTGTGTGTGTGTGTAGATGATGTACCTGGGCTCGGGTCTGTGCTGCGTCGGAGCTCTCGCCGGTCTCTCCACTCAGCGCACCAGTCGTTTGGGTAACGCTCTGGGCATGATCGGGGTGGCAGGAGGCGTCGCGGCTACGCTGGGCGCTCTGAAACCCTCACCAGAACTCCTGTCGCAGATGTCCCTCGCAATGGCAACAGGTGGAACTCTGGGTAAGAACCGCTCATTCCTGCCTCAGCACTGGATTTTATTGTTGATTCCCAGACTAACACCGTGTCCTAACCAGACGTGATGCGATAAGATTCCAGTCTGTCCACATCAGACGTGTCAAAATCAGTCTAAAATCACAGCCAATCAGAAGAGTGTGTGGGCGGAGTCTTTCTGCAAGCGCACTGCACTCACAACCAAATCGATCCAAAATTACAGCCAATAAGAAGAGCGTGTGGGCGGAGCCTCTCTGCACTGCACTCGCAACCAAATCAATCCAAAATTACAGCCAATCAGAATAGAGAGTAGGCGGAGTCTCTTAGCAAGCGCACTGCACTCGCAACCAAATCAATCCAAAATTACAGCCAGTCAGAAGAGCGTGTGGGCGGAGTCTCTGCAAACGCACTGCACTCATAATCAAATCAATCCAAAATCACAGCCAATCAGAAGAGAGTGTGGGCGGAGTCTCTGCAAACGCACTGCACTCATAATCAAATCAATCCAAAATCACAGCCAATCAGAAGAGTGTGTGGGCGGAGTCTTTCTGCAAGCGCACTGCACTCGCAACCAAATCAATCAAATCACAGCCAATCAGAAGAGAGTGTGGGCGGAGTCTTTCTGCAAGCGCACTGCACTCGCAACCAAATCAATCAATCACAGCCAATCAGAAGAGAGTGTGGGCGGAGTCTCTCTGCAGGCGCACTGCACTCATATTCAAATCAATCCAAAATCACAGCCAATCAGAAGAGTGTGTGGGCGGAGTCTTTCTGCAAGCGCACTGCACTCGCAACCAAATCAATCAAATCACAGCCAATCAGAAGAGAGTGTGGGCGGAGTCTCTCTGCAAGCGCACTGCACTCACAACCAAATCAATCACAGCCAATGAAAAGAGCGTGTGGGCGGAGTCTCTCTGCAGGCGCATTACGCTCGCAATCAAATCAATCTAAAATCACAGCCAATCAGAAGACTGTGTGGGCGGAGTCTCTCTGCAGGCGCACTGCGCTCGCAATCAAATCAATCTAAAATCACAGCCAATCAGAAGAGAGTGTGGGCGGAGTCTCTCTGCAGGCGCACTGCACTCATATTCAAATCAATCCAAAATCACAGCCAATCAGAAGAGTGTGTGGGCGGAGTCTTTCTGCAAGCGCACTGCACTCGCAACCAAATCAATCAAATCACAGCCAATCAGAAGAGAGTGTGGGCGGAGTCTCTCTGCAAGCGCACTGCACTCACAACCAAATCAATCACAGCCAATGAAAAGAGTGTGTGGGCGGAGTCTCTCTGCAGGCGCATTACGCTCGCAATCAAATCAATCTAAAATCACAGCCAATCAGAAGACTGTGTGGGCGGAGTCTCTCTGCAGGCGCACTGCGCTCGCAATCAAATCAATCTAAAATCACAGCCAATCAGAAGAGAGTGTGGGCGGAGTCTCTCTGCAGGCGCACTGCACTCACAACCACACGGATAAAGCACGTTCATAAATTACACCGTTTTAACATTATTAAAAATACACACATATTTTTTGCATTTTGTATTTGTCAAATTTATAAAGTATGACGTTTGAAGAAAATGATTGTGGTTTATCGTGGTTTAAAGTGTGTGTTCGTGTGTGTGTTTGATCACATGATCAGGTCTGACCATCGCCAAGCGCATCGAGATCTCGGATCTGCCTCAGCTGGTCGCCGCGTTCCACAGTCTGGTGGGTCTGGCGGCGGTTCTGACCTGCGTCGCCGAGTTCATGATCGAGCAGCCGCACCTGGACGTCCATCCATCGGCCGGCGTGCTGAAGATCGTGGCGTATCTGGGCACATACATCGGCGGAGTGACCTTCAGCGGCTCTCTGGTGGCCTACGGGAAATTACAAGGTGGGTTAATTGAAATTAAAGCCATTTAATTCGTTCTCTCCTACAAAATGAGATGTTTAGCCCTGTAAAGCCTGAAATAATAGTTTGAACTGGTGTGTGTGTGTGTGTTCAGGTGTGTTGGACTCGTCTCCTCTGCTGCTGCCGGGCCGTCACATGCTGAACGCGGGTCTGATGGCGGCGTCGGTGGGCGGGATGGTTCCCTTCATGCTGAGTGATAGTTTCAACACAGGCATGGGCTGTTTGCTGGGCGTCTCCGGCCTCTCCACCATCATGGTGCGCTGAACCTCACAAACACGTGTTTGTCTGATGTGTGAGCGAAGTCGGTTCTTTGATTCACAAACTAGATTGAATGATTCATTGATTTTTCAAAAACCTTATCAAGTTATAAAAACAACTGGAAAGGTCATAGAGGTCAACTCCTTAAAACAATCATGAACAACACGTTTTAAAATATATAGTAACACTTTACAGTAGGGTTTCATTAGTTAACATGAGCTAACAATAACAATACTTCTACTGCATTTATTATTATTAGTTAATGTTAAATTCAACATTTACTAATACATTTTAAAGATCAAAAATTATATCTGTTAAAATTAGGTAAAGTACCGTGAAATAAATATAAACATTTTTAACTAACATTAACAAATTTAAATAAAAATACTGTAAAAAAAATATATATTGCTTATTGTTAGTTCATGTTAATGTATTAACTAATGTTAAAATAATTATTGTAGTGTTACCAAATATATTTTTCTATTTTAAAATATTTTGTTATTTAAAATATTTTATATATTTAACATATATATTTTTTTAAATATTTACATTATTTTTAAAAAATATTTTTACTCACAATTTCTACCAGATCAAATATTTTAGAGCTTGCCAAAACTAGTAAAATTAAAAATTAATGCATTAACAAATTAGACCTTATTGTAAAGTGTTACCAAATCTAATTTTTATATTTAATTTGTAAAAATATATATATATATTTTTTTACATAATTTTAAATATCATAATTATTGGTATATATCATAAATATTGTTAATATATTTTACATATTTTAAATTTTTTTAAACATAATTTGAAATATCATAAATATTGTTTTACTCACAGTTTTTATCAGATAAAATATTTTAGAGCTTGGCAAAACTGGTAAAATTAAAAATTAATGCATTAACTCATGTTAACAAATTAGACCTTATTATAAAGTGTTACCAAATATATTTTTTATATTTAATTTTTAAAAATATTTTTATTTTGAATATTGTTTTTTTTTTTTTACATAATTTTAAATATCATAAATATTGTTAAAATATTTTACATATTTTAAATTAACATAATTTTAAATATTATAAATATTAATTTACTCACATTTTCTACCAGACAAAATATTTTAGAGCTTGGCAAAACTAGTAAAATTAAAAATTAATGCATTAACTAATGTTAACAAATCAGACCTTATTGTAAAGTGTTAACAAAAATAAAAAAATTTTTTTTACATATTTTAAAGATTTTTAAGTTTTAAGACTTTTCCAGGTCTAGAAATCACACTTTTAGAATGAGGCTTCCTCATATATCCATGTTTTCCATGAACATGTGAATCCTGGTTCTTCAAGACAAAAAAATGAATTAAAATAAAAAAAGATTCCCAGATCTTGATAAGAAATATTTTTAGTTTATTTTAGTGCTGAGAAACCTTAAACACAGTGACCGCTGCCCATCTGAACTCCTTGTGGGAAGGTCAATGTAACACAGGTGTGTGTGTGTGTGTGTGTGTGTGTGTGTGTGTGTGTGTGTGTAGGGTGTGACGCTCACCGCAGCCATCGGAGGAGCCGACATGCCCGTGGTCATCACGGTGTTGAACAGTTACTCAGGCTGGGCTCTGTGTGCCGAGGGATTCCTGCTGGACAACAACCTCATGACCATCGTCGGCGCTCTGATTGGCTCATCTGGTGCCATCCTGTCTTACATCATGTGTGTGGTGAGTAACCATGAGCCTAGTGTGAGAAACCAGAGGAGATCCTCCAGCTCTGACGATGACCTGTGTGTGTCTTCTGCAGGCCATGAACCGCTCGCTGCCGAACGTCATCCTCGGAGGATACGGGACCACGTCCACCGCCGGCGGGAAGCCCATGGAGATCGTCGGCACGCACACAGAAGTCAACGTGGAGCAGTCGATCGAGATGATCAAAGAGGCCAACAGCATCATTATAACGCCTGGTGCGACACACACACACACACACACACACACATGACCGTGTGAATCCTGGTTCTTCAAATATAAAAACAGCTGTTGAGGAGGTGAATTAAAATAAATATCAGTGAGGTGAGCTGATAAAAGAGATTATATGCATCAAATCCTGTCACACTGAACTTAGGAAGCTGTTTCTCAGGCGTTTGAACACTAGAGGTCAGTGTTTGTCAAAGGATGAAGGGATAGTGACCGCTTGCCTTGGCAGTGAGAGCCTGAATTATGAGAATCTGGCACTGATAAAGTGTGTGTAATAATATATTGAGATGTTAGCGCACACACAGATATTGTTCAATGGAAAAAGATATTGAATGGTGTAGTTGCAACATCTACCAGCAGGGGGAATCACACTAACACACACACGTTTCTCCTGCTGACTTCCAGACACACCTGCAAAAACACATATAAACATCTTCCAGATGAGATTTACTATATTGTTTTATTTGAGTATATGTACAGTTGGATATACGTACAGTATAATAGTTATGTTGTCTTGACAAAGCCAACATACTGAAATCCTGTTTAGGTTTCTTCTTTTTCTGAGACTTAATTTAGTTACTGTCTCCTCCTAGAGCTTTAAAGCTAGATCCACTAAACTCAGGTCGGACCTTTAGACTGGTGGACTGATCGGACTTACAGTTTTCGTTAAACGGACGATCAAAACTACAAAAAAAGCTATAGAAGGGGTCAAAACCCTACTAACTCTAATAGAGCAGCTTCATAAACCAAGTATCTACCACTAGCAAAGCCTAGCAACTAGCTTAGGACATGCTAAAAACGTGCTAAAACATGCTAGCAACAAGCTAATTCATGCTCTCAATGTGTTAAAACATACTAGCAACTAGCAATGTGCTAGCAGCACGCTAAGTCATGCTAACAATGTGTTAATTCATGTTGCCAATGGATTCTAGCAATGTGTTAATTCATGTTAGCAATGTGATAAACATACTGGTGACATGTTAAAACATGCTAGCAAGAAGCTAAGCCATGTTAGCAATGTGTTAAAATATAATATCAACATGCTAGCAGCATGTTACAGTAAATCATGCTAGCAATGCTCTAATTCATGTTACCAATGTGCTAAAACTTGTTAACAATATGCTAAATCATGCTAGCAATGTGTTCGTTCATGTTATCAATGTGTTAAAACATACTAGCAATCTTAAAACATACTAGCAAAGTGTTAGCAGAATGCTAAATCATGCTTGCAACTTGATAATTCATTCAAGCAATGTGCTAAAACATACTAGCAACATGCTAAAGAATGTTAACAATATGTTAAAACATGTAAGCAGTGTGTTAAACATGCTAGCAACATGCTAGCAGCCTGTTAAATCATGTTAACAGTGTGCTAATTCATATTACCAATGTGTTAAAACATGTTACATATAATGTAACCAAAATAACCAAAATAATGCTAGACACATGCTAAGACAGGTTGACAGCATGATAAAAACATGTTATCAATGTGTTAAAACATACTAGCAGTCTTAAAACATGTTAGCAAAATGTTAAAACATGTTAGCAGCATGCTAAATCTTGTTTGCAACATGTTAATTCATTCAAGCAATGCACTAAAATATACTAGCAAAATGTTAAATAATGCTAACAATGTGTTAAGACACTGGCAACATGTTAAAACATGCTAGCAACAAGCTAAGTCATGCTAGCAATGTGTTAAAACATACTAGCAAAATGTTAAATCATATTATCAATGTGTTAAAACATGCTAGCAACATGTTAAATCATGCTAACAATGTGCTAAAACATATTAGCAATATTAAAACATGCTAGCAAAGTGTTAAAACATGCTAGCAACATGTTAGCAGTTGATAAGACATGGTAGTAACATGTTAATTCATGCTTGAAATGCACTAAAACATTCTACAAGCATGCTAGCGAAAAGCAAAATAATGCTAGACACATGCTAAGACATGCTAACAGCATGATAAAACATGCTAACAACCCTAAAAGACAAGACTTTGTCAAGCCAACATAAAAGTCTGTCCCAATGAACTTTATTTTTTAGTTGACAGCTGAAGTTAGTCATTTGGTTTGTTGTGATTTTGAGGATTATGAATCTGTAAGGTTTAAGTTTATAAGATTTTGGCGTCGTGACAAACCTAATTGATATTAGCTGATGTGTATCACATGATTAAAGTGACGCGTATCCGTTTAAAATTTTGGTCATATCGCGCACCCCAAAGCTGTTTAACTGAGACGCTAATTGAAAGTCATGCTAACAAAAATATGTTCTAAGAACGTTTTGTTAACGTTCCCATTAAGTTATAAAACTTGAATGTTCTCTGAGCGTTAAAAATGTTTTAAAAACATTTTTTTCTTGGTTATGCTAACGTTAAAGGAACGTTCCCTGTTAGCTGCTTATACATAATATCTTTAGTCTCGACTCAAAACGAGAGAGAAATGGATGAGAAATCTGAGCGAGAAGAGCCTAAGAGTGATGTTGAGCAGCCTGAAACACGGGTCACACATGTGCGTGTCTCGTCTCCACACGCGATCGTCCTGTAGGGAGACATCTGGAGTTCAGGAAACTCTGCAATCTGAATGTAATCAAACGGATTTCCCTGAAAGTCCGCACACACGCGGCTGATGACACAATTCTCCACGCTCCTGCCGTTATTAGCAGGAAACTTGAAGCAAATGTGGATCTTGAAACATCAAGTGAAAAGGGTTTAGGGGATTCCTCCATGACCTCACGCTACTCAAGATTCTGGGAAAAGACAGAAGATTAATAACTTACATGAAGTGTGTGTGTGTGTGTGTTTTCTCTCGGACAGGCTGGGGTCTGTGCGCAGCCAAGGCTCAGTATCCAATCGCTGACATGGTGAAGATGTTGAGAGAGCAGGGCAAGACTGTGAGGTCAGACGCAGCTCATGTCCTTCAGATCATGACCTCTTAAATCAGCGAGAACATCAAAATAACCTCCAAAAATAATCGCATGCTGAACTCTCACACATCCAATGTTTTTAATGTCTTGAATACTTGGCAGGTCAGCAGCGTAATTCTGTTAAAGAGAAGACAAAACACATCTGTGTCTAATAAAAAAACGCTGGTAAAAATGCAGCCTTTCTGTAAATAAAGAGGGAAAGTGTAAAACATTCTCAGAGTATTTACACCGCAGATGGTGGAGAAGCAAGAATTTATTGCATGGAGAATAAACGGCTACACTTTATTTTAAGGTGCCCTTGTTAGAGTGTATTTATACAAATAAGTTCTGAGTAATATTAATTAACAACATGTACTTACTACGTGATTATGGTTAGGGTTAGTTGCATAATTATGCATAATTTATACGCTGCAAAAAGTATTTTTGACTTGTTTTCCAGTTCAAATATCTAAACATTCTTAAAGCAAAATGACTTGAGATATTACGTCGTTTAATTGAAAAATTGATCATAATTAAATGAGTTTTTGCTTAAAACAAGAACAAATATCTGCCAATGGAGTCAGAAAAATCATCTTGTTTTCCCTTTGAAAGAAGTTTATTTTTCTGACCCCATTGGCAGATATTTGTTCTTGTTTTAAGCTCAAACTCACTTCATTTTGATAAATTTTTCTGCAAACAAGATTTAATATCTTCAGTCATTTTGCTTCGCCAGTAAATGTATTATGTTAAAAATGCTTGCAACATGCTAATTCATTCTAGCAATGTGCTAAATCAAGCTAAGCCATGCTAGCAATGTGTTAAAACATACTAGCAACATGCTCATGTTACCTATGTGTTAAAACATGGTAACAACATGCTAAATCATGCTAGCAATGTGGTAAAACATGTTAGTAGCATGCTCATTAATGGTAACAATGTGTCAAAACACACTAGCAATATGTTAAAACATGCTAGCATCAAGCTAAGTCATGCTAGCAACATGTTAAACATGATAGCAGCATGCTAAACCATGCTAGCAATGTTAAAATATGTTAACAAAGAGTTGAAACATGTTAACAACATGTTAGTAATTGCTAAGACAGTAGTAACATGTTAATTAATGATAGCAAAATGTTAAAAATGCTTGTAACAAACTAAGTCATGCTAGCAATGTGTTAAACTGGCAACATGTTAAAACATGCTAGCATCAAGCTAAGTCATGTAAGCAATGTGTTAAACATGCTAACAACATGTTAAACATGCTACCAGCATGCTAAATCATACTAGCAAGGTGCTATTTCATGTTATGATGTGCTAAAACATGCTAACAAAATGCTAAATCATGCTAGCAATGTGTTAAACATGTTAACAACACGTTCATTCATGCTAGCAATGTGTTAAAACATACTAGCATGTTAACAATTGCTAGGACAGTAGTAACATGTTAATTTATGATAGCAACGTTAAAAATGCTAGCATCAAGCTAAGTCATGCTAGCAAAATGTTAAAACATGCTAGCATCAAGCTAAGTCATGTTAACAATGTGTTAAACATGCTAGCAACATGTTAAACATGCTACCAGCATGCTAAATCATGTTAGCAATGTGTTAATTCATGTTACCGATGTGCAAAAACATGCTAACAACATGCTAAATCATGCTAACAATGTGTTAAACATGCTAGCAACATGTTAAACATGCTACCAGAATGCTAAATCATGTTAGCAATGTGCTAATTCATGTTATAGATGTGCTAAAATGTTAAATCATGCAAGCAATGTGTTAAAACATGTTAACATGCTCATTCATGCTAGCAATGTGTTAAAACATACTAGCAATGTGCTAATTCATGTTACCGATGTGTTAAAACATGCTAACAACATGCTAAATCATAATGCTAGCAATGTGTTAAAACATACTAGCAACATGTTAAAATGTTAACAAAGTTGAAGCATATTAGAAACATGTTAGCTAGCATCACAAATACTAGTATCAAGCTAAGTCATGCTAGCAATGTGTTAAAACATACTGACAACATGCTAAAACATGCTAGCATCAAGCTAAGACATGTTAGCAATGTGTTAATTCATGTTACCAATATGCTAACAACATGCTAAATCATGCTAGCAATGTGTTAAAACATACTAACAATGTTAAAATATACAAACAAAGAGTTGAAACATGCTAGCAACATGTTAGCAATTGTTAAGTCGGTAGTAACATGCTAATTAATGCTAGCAATGTACTAAAACATTCTACAAGCATACTAACTAAATGCATGATAAAACAGTTGACAAATATATTGGCAGATATTTGTTCTTGTTTTAAGCACAAACTCACTTCATTTTGATATTTTTTTCTGCAAACAAGACTTAATATCTTCAGTCATTTTGCTTCTCCAGTAAATGTACCTTGATTTAAGAATGTTTAGATATTTTTACTGGAAAACAAGACAAAAATACTGAGTAATATTTTTTTTTTGTTGTGGTTTTTACTATAGTAAGTGTTACTGAATCAACTGTTGATAAGTTTCATGTTGAATTGTTCTGATTATAAAGCTCATAATAGGATGAATCTGCACTAGTTGATTATCATCTGTGTGTGTCTGTCAGGTTTGGGATTCACCCGGTGGCCGGACGCATGCCCGGACAGCTCAATGTGCTCCTGGCTGAGGCCGGCGTCCCGTACGACGTGGTTCTAGAGATGGATGAGATCAATGAGGATTTCCCAGGTCAGATTTAACAGCATGTTCATCAAAAGAGCCGATTTGCAGTCTGACACTGTTTTGCAAAGTGCATCACTGCACAATGAGACACACATTTTTCAAATTAACTCTGTTTTTTCCTTTATTTTCCTCATCCATTTTACTTACAGTAATCAAATGTGTTAAATTCGTTCTGTATTTAAATAACTGATCTGACCGTAAACTCTAGTGTTGGGTCAATAAGACTTTTAAAAATTGTGAAATATTATTACAATTTAAAATAGCTGTTATTCATGTGAATATATTGAAAAATGTAATTTACTCCTGTCAACAAAGCTGAATGTATTTGATTAAAAATACAGTAAAAATCACTAAACAATATTACAATGTAAAACAGCTGTTTTCTCTGTGAATATGTAGTGAAGTGTAATTTATTTCTGTGATCAAAGCTAAATTTTCAGCATCATTACTCCAGTCTTCAGTGTCACATGATCCTTCAGAAATCATTCTAATATGATGATTTGCTGCTCAAGAAACGTTTATGATTATTATCAATGTTGAAAACAGTTGTGTTGCTTCATATTTTTGTGGAAACCATCATACATTTTATTTTTCAGGATTCTTTGATGAATAGAAAGTTCAAAAGAACAGCATTTATTTGAACATAATGTCACTTTTGATCAATTTAATGCATCCTTGCTGAATAAAAGTATTAATTTCTTTCAAAAAAATATAGCAATACTAATAGCCAATTTTTATGCTCATTGATTTCCATTAAATACAAAGTAGCAATCGAGTTATTTGCCGGTTTGACTGTTCAGTCAGTGGATTGTTTACGCTTACAGTGTGAAACACATCTCATATCTGTCAGGTACAGATGCAGCCCGTCAGACGGATGAGCCGATGATCCACAGACTGCTGTGAAGTTGTTTGGCAGCGGTTGGGACACATGTGGAGTCTGATCTTTGTAATAATTCATTTTGATTATGTAATTGTGCCTAGACATGCAACCCCGAGTTGCCGCAACTGGCGTCTCTGCGGTCAGAGGCAGAGGGCAGCACGTGTTTTTGTTTAGCCGGAGCAGATAAGCATGTAGAGAACGAGGGAGAAACACGATCCCATCGCATGAGAGCTTCTAATAGAGCGGCCGTCTGAACCGTTCTCTTATTGTTCTTCTGTGTGTGTTTGTGTGGCATGTGCAGAAACTGACCTGACACTCGTGATCGGAGCCAATGACACCGTCAACTCCGCAGCACAGGAAGATCCAAACTCCATAATCGCCGGGATGCCGGTACTGGAAGTGTGGAAGTCCAAGCAGGTGTGAGGTTTTTCCGTGATTATACACAGATTGTGCCGTACGAACAACAGCAGCCGTGTGAATCAGTGTGTGTGTGTGTTTGTGTGCAGGTGGTCGTGATGAAGCGCACTTTAGGTGTGGGCTACGCTGCGGTCGATAACCCCATTTTCTACAAGCCCAACACTGCCATGCTCCTGGGAGACGCCAAGAAGACCTGCGACAGTTTACAGGCCAAAATCAGAGAGGCCTATTACTAACATGACACGAGACAAGTGTACAAGAAAACGTTTATTGTCAAATACACATTGAAGTGCCTTAAAAATACAATCAGTGAATGTTTCAGCCACACTGGGAATATGCATGCAGCCTTTGACTTGTAAATAAAAATATTCAAATCTCACTGTGACAAAATGCATCCATTGCGTTGAAATAAATCAGACGTGAGTTTCTCGTCACACTTTCCCAGCAGCCTGTTTGGCTTTATTGATCAGTTTATGCAGGAATGAAAAGAAGAACAGCAGGTTGTCGTATTCTCCCGTGTATTCGGAGAAGTAATGGCTGTGCAGGTCCTTCAGGAAGTAGTAAACGGCCTCTATTGTGGCCAGGTACGTGTCCGGACAGCCTTTCTGATGCCGCCAAAAACAGGTTCTTCTGCTCTTGAGCTCCACATTTGGTAAAGCTGTAGAGAAATAACAATAATCAATGAAGGTACATGAGATAAACAAACACATACAAAAGGGCTATTCACACTGCGCTTAACCCCGGGTTATCATCGTTGTAAAACCCCCCTTTTAACCTTGGGTAAAATAATGTTAAATAACTTTAACCCAAGACAAATAACTTTAACCCAAGGCAAATAACTTTAACCCAAGACAAATAATGTTAACCCAGGGCAAATAATAAGGTTAACCCAAGGTAAATAACTTTAACCCAAGACAAGTAATGTTAACCCAGGGCAAATAATAATGTTAACCCAAGGCAAATGATAACTTTAACCCAAAGCAAATAGTAAGGTTAACCCAAGGTAAATAACTTTAACCCAAGACAAATAATGTTAACCCAGGGCAAATAACTTTAACCCAAGACAAATAATAATGTTAACCCAAGGCAAATAACTTTAACCCAAGACAAATTATGTTAACCCAAGGCAAATAACTTTAACCCAAGACAAATAATAATGTTAACCCAGGGCAAATAACTTTAACCCAAGACAAATAATAATGTTAACCCAGGGCAAATAACTTTAACCCAAGACAAGTAACGTTAACCCAGGGCAAATAACTTTAACCCAAGGCAAATTATGTTAACCCAAGGCAAATAACTTTAACCCAAGACAAATAATAATGTTAACCCAGGGCAAATAACTTTAACCCAAGACAAATAATAATGTTAACCCAAGGCAAATAACTTTAACCCAAGGCAAATTATGTTAACCCAAGGCAAATAATAATGTTAACCCAGGGCAAATAACTTTAACCCAAGACAAGTAATGTTAACCCAGGGCAAATAACTTTAACCCAAGACAAATGATAATGTTAACCCAAGGTTTGAGGAATGTATTATGTGAAATGTCAGCGTAAAAATAAACAGGATTAATTGTTAATCTCAGGTAAATTAGGAGCAATGTGAAACGTGAAGCAAGATAACCCAGGATTCTGTTAACCCAGGTTTAAAATGACCCAGGGTTAACTAGTTCAAGTGTGAAAAGCCCTAAAGATGAGAGAGAATCTGCTGGCACCTTGAAGACGTTCATCCGTGATGATTCTGGTGGTTTGGTTCCAGGTGCTGTCGATGAAAACCACTCTCTGGATAGGGCAGGCGCGAGTTTCAGAAGCCGCCTTTAATCTTTTTGCTCTCTGCGCTCCACCAGCAGAAAAATACTCCCATAATTCCTCCACCGTCATTGCATCTGGACCGGGAAACACCAGCACGATCTGTGGGAAGAACAGGCATCTGTATTACCCGAGGCGGTCTGAGCACACGGCGGGTTCACAGGGGTTTTGCTTACGTTTTCTGAGCTCTGGTCCAACTCAGGGATGCAGGGGTACGTGTAGATGGTGACGTCCTGCGGCGCGAGGAGTCTGGCCTGCACCGCCGTGCTCTTGCCGTCTGTTTCATTGGGGTGTTTGATGATGTCAATCTTCACCGGCAGCTGAAAATGGCAGACAAACGTTTCATGAGCTTTAACAAACACCATGCACTTCAGAAGAACAGTTCTAAACGCTTCAATGTATATTTGTAAAGAGACGTTTATTCATATGAGGAACTGAGTCTCTCAAATCATTATTCGTAAAAAAAAAAAAAAAAAAAAAAATATGAAAAGAATGAGCGTTTGGCAGCCTTGAGTTTCCTGTGGGATTTTTAGAAAAGTGGTTTTGGATTTATTGAGTAACTTTTATGTCGAAGGCCAAAATGTTCAAGTCTCTTCCAGTAATGTTCACCACAGACCTTATTTTACTCATAATTCCAAACCAAAAATTCCTACAAGACAGTTAAGTCATGAAGAATTAGGTTGGTCAACAAATTAACTTAATAACAGCTCCATTTGTGCATATTTAAATTCGGCACATGCAAGAAGCAGTGAGATTTCTGCTTCTCTTTATACGGCGCTGATCTTTTTCTTCCCTAATCCGAATAAAACGGCTTCTCGAACAAGAAAAATGTAGGGCGGGGCTTGATTTTGACTCTGGGAAATTGATTGGATGGTTTTGGTGGATCTCATGTGAGTGACAGGTTGCCCCGCTCCCGTCATTAGAGAACAGAAGAGATGCTGCAAGAGGGGAAATTATGATTCAAGATTACCAGGAACAAAAAACGATAAATCATTTAGAATAAACACTGCAATATTCCATAAAAAATAAGAATGGTCAATTCTGATTTCATGGTGACTTTCAGTGCTGGAAAATTCAGATAAATTTGATTACGTTCATGATTTAAATTTCAGAATCTTGTTATTTTTGGAGCTTGACAGCATCAGTCTCCAAAAACTTTCATAGAATGTAAAAATGCAGACATGATGGTGAGTAAATGATGACAGAATTTACACTTTTGGTTTAATAATTGTTCCTTTAAAGGTGCACAGTTAGAATTTAATTTTATTTAAGTCATTATACTAACTTGTTCAGTATGAAGTTATTTGTGAGAATAATGATTCTACAGCGGTTTAATGTGATGTTTTCACGGACCTTGACGCTCGGAACGTCCCGCGGCTCCAGCCCGACCAACGCGCAGCAGCTGTAGCAGTAGAACATGCGCGACGCGCCGCACCGCGAGCACTTCATCCGGCCCGCGCGCTGCGCGTCATCCAGCGGGGTGTGCGAGGCGAGCAGCAGGCCGCTCAGGGAGCTCCTCTCCCCCGCAGTAACGCAGTCCCCACCCGACATGACAGCCAAACCAACGCTTCCACACACACACCATAGACTGTAAAAGTGATGACAACAATACCACGTGTGCACTGCGCGCCGGAAACACTCACAAGCTCGAGGAAGCAGGAAGAGCTGCGAGCGGTTACCTAGCAACAGACGCGGATTGTTGTTTGAGATGGAGAAACAGACGAATATTTGCTCCCTGGACGAATATATTCAATCTCAAGGACTGGTGAGTTCAAATGAGCATTAACCAGAATAAATCAGCTAAGTTAACTATAATTATTAATATATGTAACGTTAAATGTCATTATTGGATGAGTCTCACGAAATCCCGCCAAAAGTTCTGTGGCGATGAATACGTCACCATGTACAACCCATAATAAAATGACGGTAAAAACGACGATTTAAACAACTTTAATACATGTTTTGACAAACAAAAGGTTTTATAAAATGATAAGCCTCACATTTAAGCCTTTAAAACTTTTTTTTAAAGAAAACTGACGGGTCAAAATTATAAATTATTATGTTTATATTCACTTAAAATACTCATGGAGCGACGGGAAACCTTTGCATTGTGATATTATGACAATCCAGCACATTTTCCCTTCAAATTCTCGTGTATCAAAAAACAAAACAGATATAATGATATAAAATAATGTAAATTATTTATACATCATGGTAGTATTTGTTGCATATGATTAATGCTAGTTTTATATTGTTGTATGATGCAATAATATCACAGTGCAAAACATATTAACAAACACATCTGGTCCTAATAATATGCCTTATTTTATGTAGAATTAAAATATTTAAATATTTTTGGGATGAAATGTGACATTATCGTGAGTTTTTGTGATCCATTACGTTTTGTTGTTGTTTTTTTAATCTTATTTAAGACATTTTATATATGTACAGTGCTTTACAGTGTATTATAAATCGGATAGTTCCGGTGTTGTGCCAGATTATTACCCCCCCTAGTATTGTTAGGTTTAGGAGTAGGTGTGGGGGAGGGGCTAGGATTAGGGGTGGGGTTAAGATTAGGTCATTAGTTAGCGACTTCAACAAGGGGGGTAATAATTTGGCAGGGGGTCGAAATTCGACACCGGTCCTTGATTCTGATTGGTTGAGCCGGTTCGAAGGCCCGTTCACACCTATTCGGTTGTTAAGTCTGACGTCAAGCGGCAGCGCTTCCGGGTCCAAACGCGCTATCTCGTACCACAAGAAAACAACAGATTGTGCTAATATACACACACGATGTGGTGTAATACTATCAAAAAATAATAATCATAACCTTTATCTCCATACCAAAATCCCAGATGGCCAGACAGTTATTCATCTTTTATAAATCGTTAAAATATTAATGTCTCTGACGCTGTGAGCACGGAGACTGTTGTGTAGACTAACATTTAAAAAAGTTAAACATTTAAAACTTAAACGTTTAATATGAATAAATACCGCTGATAAACGGCCGTCGCAATGGCATTTTCAAGTGAACGAGTCGAGGCTTGGACCCAGAAACGGCGTTCCTTACGTCACGACTTAACAAGCGGATAATGATAACTTTATTAGCGTTCACACCAGCGCATGATATCGTTCTGTTTATTTGAAGCGCGCTGCAGTTTTAACATCTACCGCTTTAAATAAGCAGGATGGATTCTGATTGGCTGTCAACGTTTTTATCGGTTATCAGCTGGAAAAAAATTGTTCTGAAAGTGATTCCAATAATATTGTTTCTCTGTGCTGTTATCATTATAGTTGTGGTGCTATTCTTTTATATTTATTATGATTTTTAGAACCATATCTTTATCGTTTTAGCTATAACGAATGCATTGTGCAATTTACTACAACTTACTATGGTTTACAGTGAATTTTATTGCTTTAATCCACCATTTGTTTCAGGTTGATTGGCCAGTGACGTGTGAGGAGAATCTGGACGAGTCTTCCTCTCTTCTCTACCGTCACTCTGGAGAAATATATGAAGACCTCAAAGCCAGAGTCCCTTTTCCCAATGACACCATTGAATCCCTGCAAAAAGACCTGCAGATGCTTCAG
This sequence comes from Ctenopharyngodon idella, assembly GCF_019924925.1. Classification (NCBI taxonomy): domain Eukaryota; kingdom Metazoa; phylum Chordata; class Actinopteri; order Cypriniformes; family Xenocyprididae; genus Ctenopharyngodon; species Ctenopharyngodon idella. The sequence continues at coordinate 14,735,466 of NC_067237.1, read as the reverse complement.
ATTAAACTGAATCTTCAGAACTCCATTTTTTCCCAAGTATCCGGAGCTCCAGCCGTCTGTGTGGGCACGTCTGTTTAACGCATCTGGACTTCACACGGCCTGCGCTGATCATTTGGCAGAGAGAAAACGTACCGATTGCCTTTAATACTTTTAATTTGTCACCATCTGTTTGTGGTGAGGATGAATGAGGCTGTTTGGCTGGTCACAGCAGATTCAGATGAAGACAATAACACACTGATGTGATCCGAGGTGAACGATACTAGATCCTTTTGACTCAGCGGAGAGGCACTCCATCACAGATACAGAGATAAATAATATTAGAGAGAATGATTAAAACGGCATGAAACTGCTCTGAAGATCTGCCAGCGCTTCACTTCATCAGACTGTTGTAGGTTTATTGCAATGACACACACACAAAATATTTTTTTATAACATCTCTGAACGTCTGGTAATAATGTTTCTCTGTCCATCTGTTGATCAGCGGTTTTGATCATCTCCGCCATGATTCTTCTGTTCACTCAGGTAGCAGATTTTATTACTATTCTTAAATGATTAACGATACTCCGTTAAAGTCGGCATGACAGTGTTGTTTATTGTGCCGAGTGAAACGCTTCTCAAACAAGAACAAATGATTTTGATTTTGTCTGTGGGGAACTGATTGGACGGTTGTGGTTTGCTATTGGTGGATCTCATGTGAGTGACAGGTTGCCCCGCCCTCGTCATCAGAGAAGAGAAGAGATACTGCAGAGGGAGGAGAAGATATTCTGATTCAAGATTATGAGGAACATGAATTTAACACAATAATGATGTGCGCCGATGAATCATTTAGAATAAACACTACATAAAAAACAAGAATTGTCAGTTTTGGTTTCATGATGACTTTCAAGTCCATTAAAGTTTTATAGCGCAAGCCACTGGTATCCAGACCGCTGCTGAAGTGACATTGTCACATGGTACGTGTTACTTTTCCGAGCACAGGCGAGGCTGGACAATAACTATCATGATGAGGCAATTTATTTAGACGTTTTCTAGAGATGACCTCAGATATTAGCCCTTGGTAACTATTTAAACATACAAACCTTTATAGACGTGTCCATAAAGGACAGCCGGCGCCCTCTGGAGGAGAAACCGCTTTGATCCTCATAGAAACATATGAAATCCCTTTTGTTTTTACCCAAATTCTTTTCCATTTTAATTTTGCTGGTTTTAAGGGGTTTATTAAATCCATTAATGAATTCATAGAGCAATTTAATCACTCTTTTAAAATGTAACGTCTCTCACACTCTAGGACTGTTAGCTGCTCAGGTGCGTGTGGACTTCCTGTCTTTGCCGTCTGGTGATTGGTTCATGAGAGGTCACATGGACCCATCCCTGCATCTGGACTGATTCCTGCTGTGTGCAATTACTGCAACTCTATCTGCAGGTGAAACTGGACATGTTGTTGGAATTATTCAATTTATGCAAGTCACCTGTGTCTATAAATCTCAAGAAAACATTATTAACTAAAATTAAAACTTAAAATATAAACTTTAACTGAAATAGAATAAAATATTTTTCAGCTAGTTGCCAAGGCCACATTCATAAAGCTTAGCTTGATGTACTTAAATAACTAAAATTAAAACTGAAATAAAAATTTATAAAAACTATTTAAACATATTAATAAAAATGACAAAAACTCACAACACAGTTACTAAAACTACTTAAAACAGAAAATATATAAATGAAAACATTCAAAATATTAATTAAAAACTATAATAGTATATCAGTAATACTAAAATAACACTGGTCTAAGTCACATTTTACCCTAAAACAAAACCTGTTTTTAGGACCATTATGATTTTTACATTATGAATGTATTTCATTATGTCTTTATTTTGCTTTACAGTAATGAGAATTTATGGGTTGAATTCTGCATTTAGTTGTCATGAAAATAATTTTCTGATGCAGTTATCCTAAAAATAGGCTTAATTTTGTTAGGCAAAAATAAAAAGTGTTTTTTCTTTCGATGTTGAGCCGGTCATGGTCTCGAGGGATTCGCCCATATGTGATCAATCTCTGTGTTGTTTTAGACTTTATCAGGTCCCATTTAGATTCAGAGCTTTGATAAAACTCAATCGACGTGTCCACAGGTTCCACTGCCAGAATCGCCCACGGTTTTGATTTTATTTGGACTCAAACATGCTGAACTCATGTTATGTGCTGAAGGCTTTCGACCACATGACCAACAAACAAACGAACAAATGCCAGATGAATGTGAGACACGTTTAAGCTGAGCTTTTATCATAGAGATACAAGACATTTTTATTAAATGACAAGTGATTCTAAGATTAATTTGCAGACGGTGATGAAACACACTGATTGTAAAGTCCAGATGGATTCGAATCAAACCTTTTATCTGATAAATGAATCATGTCTTTTTTAGTGTGAGGCCCGTCAGTCGCCGTCGCTCACAAACGGCCCTCAGTGAGAGTCTGTTTACATTCAGAACATGTTACAAATTATACGCTAAAACCAACTTTGCGTGACTTGGCAGAAGTGCTCACCTTACTCTAACTGTGTTTGGGTCAAGAGAAGGGTGTGTGTGTGTGTGTGTGTGTGTGTGTGTGGCAGTCGTCCAGCACATCTCTCTCGTTCACCTCACAGGGAATCATGTTTCGCTCAATCCCTCGAGATGCTACAACTGACTCCATCGATCTGGATAAAATACATCCACAAGAAACAACATGTACAGTACATAAACACTGAAGACTGAGCAACTTGTCAAATCAATAAATATATGATGATTAAATATTGATTAGAGTGTAATTTTGTTTTATTATGAGTAGAAAGAAAGTGTATCGACATGAAATCGCTGAGATAACGCTTATTTTGCTTGAAGCCCATTTCAGCCACATAAGAAAAAAAAATCATGCTTTTGTAAATCATAATTATGACATAAAAAGACATATTTATGAGATTTCACAAAAAATTGATAGTCAATTATGACATATTAAGTCATATTTATGAGATGTTAAAAATATGACAAAAAGTCAAAATTATGACATGATCATAATTATGAAATACTGTCATAATGAGATAAAAAGTTGAAATTATGACATACAAAATTCATAATTTTGACTTTTTGTGAAAATTATGACATGATCATAGTTATGAAATACTGTCATAATTGAGATAAAAGTTGAAATTATGACATATGAAGTCATAATTTTGACTTTTTGTCATATTTGACATAAAAATTCAACTTTGACAATAAATTGTCAAAAAGTCAAAATTATGACATGATCATAATTATGAAATACTAAGTCATAATTGAGATAAAAGTTGAAATTATGACATATGAAGTCATAATTTTGACTTTTTTTATAATTGACAAAAATTCAATTATGACAAAAAATTATGACAAAGTCGCAATTATGACATTAAATAATAATTACGAGATTAAAAAATCAATCAATCATAATTAAGACAGTCAGAATTTTGACTTTGTGTCATAATTATGCATAAAAAGTTAAAATTATGACAATCATAGTTATGACATACAAAGTCATAATTGACAAAAGTTCAATTAACAAAAATTAACAACAAAAAAAATCGAAATTATGATAGTAAATCGTAATTATGAGATTAAAAAATATCCAAATTATGAGTCAAAATTTTTACTTTTGTTGAAATTGTGACACTAAATCATAATTCGGACATACTAAGTCATAATTATGAGGTTAAACAGTAGAAATTATTAGATAAAACATCAAAATTGAGTTTCTGTCATAATTTTGACTTGGTATTAGTACTTTGAATGTCATAATTTTGACTTTTTATCTCAAAATTTTGACTTTTATGTCATAATTAAGTATGATTTTTTTTTTTCTTATGTGGCTGAAATGGGCTTCCGTAGGAAGGTCCTACTGTAAAACACTGAATGAAATGTCATTTTCTGTCTAAACAAAAAATCCTGTCAGTCATTGTGGTTCGTTTGATGTCATCATTATGTTCAGTAACTTAATTTCTTGCAGTGAATTTTCTCCCAGCCGCTGTAGCGGACGCAACTGGCCGATCGGTGTTAAAAGGAGAAAATAAGATAAATGTAGTGAGCGATTTGTAAAGCTGATCATCTGTTTTTTGCAGCCGTCGTGTGTCCAGATAAAGGCCTCGTGAACATCTCAGAACACGCCACTCCAGAGAAAGATATATACATGTTTTATTGAGATTGATCTATAATCATATAAAACCTCAGATTTCACTTAGTATTCTAGCAGCAAAATATAAACTCCTGCGTGACTCTCTGTGAGTGTTTGCAGCACAGAACACAGACGATTATTTCAGAGCCAGCGACACATATAAATATCATAAATAACACACAACGACACATGGACACAATCACATTAGAGCTCTGAGTGATTATGTTGAAACTAAATATGGTCAGACTCCCACGTCAAACCCATTTCACCATAATGTGTTTGATTTCATCCGATTGGATGGTGAAAGTGTCTATATATGAAGGCGGTTGATCAATAATGGAAAGGAAAGTCGTTTATGAATAAGTGATGGAAGATTGTGAAGACAAACATTGTATTTCTTAGAATACAGTCACTATAAGAGCAGGAAGATGAATGTTAATTGCATGTGATTTTTAGAAATAATAAATGACCCAAACCCAAAGATTAAACAAATTAAATAAGGGAACTGATTGAAATGGAAACGAGAACGGAATGTCTCAAACTAAATGAAAAGGAAATCTCCTCAGGATGAATGTTGAAGGGATGTTAGTATATAAACTGAAGGTGTGTGATATTGTCGTACACACACAGCGCTGCCATATTTAATGACCATTCGTATAAATGCATTGCAGTGTTTATTTGGCGTTTTCATTCTTAATGGCTGTGAAAGTGCAGTGAACAGAAACATAGACGCTCTGGTTATTCTCTCTAAAAAATATAAAAATAGTTTTTATCTCCAAACACAGAGAAGTATTTATAACTGTTTGTTTACATGAGTCCAAAACATTTTCATATATAAACCGTGGTGTCGCTTCACCAGCTTCTTCTCGTGTGTGAGTGGCAAAGAAAGAAAGTATGTTTTATCGATAATGTTTTCAGCTGAATTACTGACAGTAATCTCACATGCATCACGCCAGACGAGTAAAAAGCCAAACCAGGTCTGTTTCTGGCTTCACGCCAGCTTCTTCTCGTCTTCCTTGCACTTTCGAGGGATGAAGTGAGAAGTGATGCTCTCTCTCCTTGTCTTCTTTCCTTTCAGCGGCCGGCCGTTTTTTGACAGAGCGATGAACATCTCTTTGCCGTCTTTAGTCTTTTTGACGGAGGCGTACGCTGTGTAGTAGTTCTCTAAAAACACTTCTTTGAAGTTGCAGCTGTCGTTGTATTCTTTCTGTTTGGAAGAGGTGAAAATAGGTATGACAGAACTTTAATTTGCCGTAAAATCTATATACGGTTTGCTCATTCGCTATATTTACTCTTAATCAGCCATGAAACGTGAGAATGCATTAGCTGGAATCAGATTAAAAGATGTGTTTGCAGGACGGAGGGGTTTTACTTTGCCCTGTAACATTCCGGTGCGGTTCATGGAAATGTAATACTGGCTCTTCAGTCCTTTTATGGCCAACACGCCGCCCTCAGAAACCGTCCTGATCTCCAGAACACCTGAAACACAGACAGTGGATCAGCCTGAGCGTTTGAAGACACGCAGCAGTGTGTGTGTGTGGAGCCAAATATACTTTGAAGGTCAAATTAGCTTTGAAAAAGCGTTGTTTAACCCTCTGCGGCTCCTCACATGAACACCTCAAATGCAACTCTTTTTCCCCCCAGTAAAATCTGTGTAATATATTTTTGTTCAACAATATTTTTTATTTAATATTTTGCATTTTGAGGGAGTGTTATGGTACTAAGTAATATTTATGCAGTAATTATGCAGTAATTTTGTTTCCTCAAATTTTTACAGTACAATACAATTATTTATTTTTTCAGCAAACCCCTTCATTGCGGTGTGCTTTTTTCTGCATCATGGCTGATTTGTAGATTGTACCCCCCAAAAATTCTGTGTATTTTAGTTTTTGTTTTGTTTTTTGTTTTTTAAATTTCCCATTAATTTCTATAGCGGTCATTTTTAACTATTTTGTGACTATTTTTAGGACCATTTAACCTTTTCGAATCATGTCCACAATTTTTTGTGTGTTCACATACACTACCAGTCAAAAATTACTATTTTTAATGTTTTTGAACGAAGTCTCTTATGCTCATTAAGGCTGCATTTGTTTCATAATAAATAAATAAAAATATTGTGAAATATTATTACAATTTAAAATTATGGTTTTATATTTTAATATACTTTAAAATATAATTTATTTCTGTGATCAAAGCTGAATTTTCAGCATCATTACTCCAGTCTTCAGTGTCACATGATCCTTCAGAAATCATTCTAATATGATGATTTGATACTCAGTTATTATCAGTGTTGGAAACAGTTGTGTTGCTTAATATTATTTTGGAACCTGTGATACTTTTTTCAGGATTCACTGATGAATAAAAGGTTAAAAAGAACAGCATTTATTCAAAATATAAATCTTTTCTAACAATATAAATCTTTACTATCACTTTTTATCAATTTAACACATCCGTGCTGAATAAAAGTATTAATTTCTTTCAAAAAAAAGAAAGAAAAAAATTACCCCAAACTTTTGAACGGTAGTGTATATTGTTACAAAAGATTTCTATTTTAAATAAATGCTTTAACTTTTTATTCATCAAAGAATCCGAAAAAAAGTATCACAGGTTATAAAATAATATTAAGCAGCACAACTGTTTCCAACATTGATAATAAATCATCATATTAGAATGATTTCTGAAGGATCATGTGACACTGAAGACTGGAGTAATGATGCTGAAAATTCAGCTTTGCATCACAGAAATAAATTTATATTTTAAAGTATATTAAAATAGAAAACCATAATTTTAAATTGTAATAATATTTCACAATATTATTGTTTTTTCTGTATTTATTATTAAATAAATGTAGCCTTAATGAGCATTCAATTACAAACTTCACCGTTCAAAGTCCAATTTTAAAAAGGAAGCAGTAAAATCAGTGTAATATATTTTTGTTCAATAATTTTTTTTTTTATTTACTGTTTTGCATTTTGAGAGAATGTACTAAGTAATATTTATGCAATAATTATGATCTATTTTTTTCCACAACACAATATAATTAATCAATGCAAAATATTTTTCAGTAAACCCCTTCATTGCGGTGTGCTTTTTTCTGCTTCATGGCTGATTTGTAGATTGTACCTCCCAAAAAATTCTGTGTATTTTAATTTTTTTTAGTTTACCCATTCGTTTCTATGGAGGTCATTTTTAACTATTTTGTGACAATTTTTTGGACCATTTAACCTTTTTGAATCATGTCCACAATTTTTTGTGTTCACATAGCAAGTGCCACAACAGTCATACCATTCAGATGAAGTACAAAATTAAAAAAATAAAGAACATTTTTTGGTCTAAAATGACTGTAGCGTACTGAAGGGTTAAATCTGACAGGGGGGGAAAGTGGTTCATAAATGACCTAAATAACATTTAATTCTTTGGATATTTGGCCACTTAATTCATTTCAAAACACATTTAATTTAATTTATGGTTTAAGGTGATGTGGGCCATTTTTTTTGGATTTAAAATACTACCTAATATGACAGTCGAAGGTTGATTCTTTCGAATCTTATGAACTTTTATTGTTTGAGAATCCCATCCCATGACGTGGCCTGAGCTGATTTTTCTGTTTAATGACACACTTCACCTTTCAGAAATCTATTTTTATAGAGAAAACAGTTTCATTTCTTAATATAAGATCTTAACTGAAGATGAAATATCAGTATCAGATGGTTCAATCAACAGTGAGTTAAAAGTCGACAAGCTCCAGTTGCACTCCATATCAGATATTTCACAGCTGAAGGGCCTGTTTGTTGTTTCGCTCATGTTTTCTTGTCGTTTTAAGCTCTGTGTGTGTGAGTTGTGTAAGGACACTCAAATACATGTGTGCGTCTCTGGAAGTGTTTGGTTTACATGTGAGCAGCTCTAATGGTATAATAAGCTGCTGTCACGGCACAACTCTGACAGAACCTCAAAACGCGTCTGCTTTTCTCTCCCACGGCGCTGTTCGCCCCTCTCCTACCCTCACTGCATGTCTTGCATGCGCTCTGTGCGTGCAGTTGTCGGCCACATCTGGCTGTATCAATTTTTCTTCTTTTCAGCGCCAGCTGACGTAATCATTTTCCCTCTGGAGCAGAGATGCATGCCGTCACGCCAACACAACGACTTTCTTCTTGTACACAAACAAAATTACTAATAACCAAACATGCTTGAGGCTGATGTTATACTGTATATATCATTAAGGGTATTAATAAACATTTTAATTATTATTAAACAGAATAATTCATTATGTATTGATGCATGTATCATCAGCCTCAAGTCTGAATTTAAGTTTCATTTTGCTTCACAATTTGTTTTGACGCTCTCTACACAAACAAAACTGAAATCTTTTTCAGTGAGTTGTACTTCCATGTAACCACATTGACTTTTAACTTCTGACCACTAACTAAATCCTCTAACGAAGGGAAACAAGAGCTATAAATATGGCCCCAACACAGAGCACCTGTTTCTCTTTACGCCTGTCACTCCCTCGTCACACTGCCTCGCGACCTGCTAATAATCCCACTGGAATTCTGACCAGGCTGATTGCTTCACCCTCAGATAGAGTGGGATATCACTGTCTACTAATATAACGTAAAGTCTTTACCAGACATAAACGTACATAAATTAATGTATAGTCTAATAAAGCTTAATAAACATTATTAGATTATAAAACACTCAACAAATCAGTAGTGACATTTAAAGTGACATGCAACTATATTTTTTGAATTTCATATTTAATATTCATATTCATATTTAACATTGTACATAATGCACATGATCGGTTTAGCATGATGTAATGTAATATTGTTTGTGAATCTAACTAATGAAAGCTTTTGTTGCTTCATCACTGCTTTAAATGCCTTAATGTTGCTCTATTGCTACTTTATGTGTCTTATTTTCGCTCTATGGCTACTTTAAATGTATCCATATTGCTCTATCGCTACTTTAAATGTCTCAAAGTTGATCTAGCTACTTTAAATGTATCCATATTGCTCTATCACTACTTTAAATGTATCAATGTCACTATTGTTACTTTAAATGTATCCATATTGCTCTACGGCTACTTTAAATGACTCAAAGTCGATCTAGCTACTTTAGATGTATCCATATTGCTCTATGGCTACTTTAAATGTCTCAAAGTTGATCTAGCTACTTTAAATGTATCCATATTGCTCTATCACTACTTTAAATGTATCAATGTCACTCTATTGTTACTTTAAATGTATCCATATTGCTCTATCGCTACTTTAAATGTATCCATATTGCTCTATCACTACTTTAAATGTCTCAAAGTTGATCTATCGCTACTTTAAATGTATCCATATTGCTCTACGGCTACTTTAAATGTCTCAAAGTCGATCTAGCTACTTTAGATGTATCCATATTGCTCTATCGCTACTTTAAATGTATCAAAGTCGATCTAGCTACTTTAAATGTATCCATATTGCTCTATCACTACTTTAAATGTCTCAAAGTTGATCTATCGCTACTTTAAATGTATCCATATTGCTCTATGGCTACTTTAAATGTCTCAAAGTTGATCTATCGCTACTTTAAATGTATCCATATTGCTCTATCGCTACTTTAGATGTATCCATATTGCTCTACGGCTACTTTAAATGTCTCAAAGTCGATCTAGCTACTTTAAATGTATCCATATTGCTCTATCACTACTTTAAATGTATCAATGTCACTATTGTTACTTTAAATGTATCCATATTGCTCTACGGCTACTTTAAATGACTCAAAGTCGATCTAGCTACTTTAGATGTATCCATATTGCTCTATGGCTACTTTAAATGTCTCAAAGTTGATCTAGCTACTTTAAATGTATCCATATTGCTCTATCACTACTTTAAATGTATCAATGTCACTCTATTGTTACTTTAAATGTATCCATATTGCTCTACGGCTACTTTAAATGACTCAAAGTCGATCTAGCTACTTTAGATGTATCCATATTGCTCTATGGCTACTTTAAATGTCTCAAAGTTGATCTAGCTACTTTAAATGTATCCATATTGCTCTATCACTACTTTAAATGTATCAATGTCACTCTATTGTTACTTTAAATGTATCCATATTGCTCTATCGCTACTTTAAATGTATCCATATTGCTCTATCACTACTTTAAATGTCTCAAAGTTGATCTATCGCTACTTTAAATGTATCCATATTGCTCTACGGCTACTTTAAATGTCTCAAAGTCGATCTAGCTACTTTAAATGTATCCATATTGCTCTACGGCTACTTTAAATGTCTCAAAGTCGATCTAGCTACTTTAAATGTATCCATATTGCTCTATCACTACTTTAAATGTCTCAAAGTTGATCTATCGCTACTTTAAATGTATCCATATTGCTCTATGGCTACTTTAAATGTCTCAAAGTTGATCTATCGCTACTTTAAATGTATCCATATTGCTCTATCGCTACTTTAGATGTATCCATATTGCTCTACGGCTACTTTAAATGTCTCAAAGTCGATCTAGCTACTTTAGATGTATCCATATTGCTCTATCGCTACTTTAAATGTATCAATGACACTCTATCGTTACTTTAAATGTATCAATGTCACTCTATCGCTACTTTAAATGTATCCATATTGCTCTACGGCTACTTTAAATGTCTCAAAGTCGATCTATCGCTACTTTAAATGTATCCATATTGCTCTATCACTACTTTAAATGTCTCAAAGTTGATCTATCGCTACTTTAAATGTATCCATATTGCTCTACGGCTACTTTAAATGTCTCAAAGTCGATCTAGCTACTTTAAATGTATCCATATTGCTCTATCACTACTTTAAATGTATCAATGTCACTCTATTGTTACTTTAAATGTATCCATATTGCTCTACGGCTACTTTAAATGTCTCAAAGTCGATCTAGCTACTTTAGATATATCCATATTGCTCTATGGCTACTTTAAATGTCTCAAAGTTGATCTATCGCTACTTTAAATGTATCCATATTGCTCTATCGCTACTTTAAATGTATCAATGTCACTCTATTGTTACTTTAAATGTATCCATATTGCTCTATCGCTACTTTAGATGTATCCATATTGCTCTACGGCTACTTTAAATGTCTCAAAGTCGATCTAGCTACTTTAGATGTATCCATATTGCTCTATCGCTACTTTAAATGTATCAATGACACTCTATCGTTACTTTAAATGTATCAATGTCACTCTATCGCTACTTTAAATGTATCCATATTGCTCTACGGCTACTTTAAATGTCTCAAAGTCGATCTATCGCTACTTTAAATGTATCCATATTGCTCTATCGCTACTTTAAATGTATCAATGACACTCTGTCGTTACTTTAAATGTATCCATATTGCTCTATTGCTACTTTAAATGTATCCATATTGCTCTACGGCTACTTTAAATGTATCAATGACACTCTATCGTTACTTTAAATGTATCAATGTCACTCTATCGCTACTTTAAATGTATCCATATTGCTCTATCGCTACTTTAAATGATTCCATATTGCTCTATGGCTACTTTAAATGTCTCAAAGTCGATCTATATTTTAAATGTATCAGTATTGCTCTATTGCTACTTTAAATGTATCCATATCGATCTATTGCTACTTTAAATGTATCAATGTCACTCTATGGCTACTTTAAATGTCTCAGTGTCACTCTATTGCTACTTTAAATGTTTTAATGTCACTCTATCGCTACTTTAAATGCCTCAATGTCGCTCAACCACTACTTTAAATCTATCAATGTCGCTCAACCACTACTTTAAATCTATCAATGTCGCTCTATGGTTACTTTATTTGTCTTAGTGTTGCTCTATCGCTACTTTAAATGTATCAGTGTCGCTCTATGGCTACTTTATTTGTCTCAATATCACTTTATCGCTACTTTAAATGCCTCAGTGTCAATCTATCGCTACTTTAAATGTTTCAGTGTCTCTCCAGTGATAAATTCTCCGTGAAGCTCCTGACACATGAAGACCAAATGTGTTTTTTGAAATTAAGGTAGAACCTCAGTCAGACATGTCAGAAGTGAGTGATAATCTCTTACTGTAGCAGTTGTTGGGATCCTGCGTTCCGTTGATATTCCCGTTCTCATCAATCATCAGAAACCACTGTGTGCGACTATAGAGGCGTCGGATTCGAACGTCCCCTCCTTCCATGTAGTCGTAGTTCCTGGTGTGGCGTTCGTGTTTGGAACAGTCAGTCACAGACGCCTGCCCAGCGACCCTGTCGCCATCACACACGCACACACGGCTGACAACCAGCATGACGTGCAACCACAGTCCACACGGCAACTTAGGCAGTTTCCATGGCAGCGTCCATTTGCGCATTATACTGCGTTTCTCAATGAGTTCATGATCCACATACTGAAGGCAAAACTCTGGTTGGATCTTCAAGCCGTGGGAGATCCGCTTGGACCCTTTCCCAGTAAAATCCTCAGACTGTGGAGTGAAGTCGGACCTCCTCCTGCAGCATCAGAATCTCCTCAGAGCTAGAGGAGGCAGCAGTGTATTAGTTTCTGTTGTTAGTGACAGTCAAATGATACAAATCAACAAACGGATGCTTCACACACTGTCCATTCCTGATGAAGATACAGTCAGTTCATCACTCACCGCAATAATCAACATCATTCACATATAAACCAGATTCTATATGTTCAATGTCTTTAAAATGAGTCTCACTGTCACTATATCGCTACTTTAAATGTTTCAGTGTCACTCAATTGTTACTTTAAATGTTTCAGTGTTGCTCTGCTGCTACTTTTAATGTCTCAATGTTGCTCAATTGTTACTTTAAATGTTTCAATGTTGCTCTACTGTTACTTTTAATGTCTCAGTGTTGCTCTATTGGTACTTTAAATGTTTCAATGTCACTCAATTGTTACTTTAAATGTTTCAGTGTTGCTCTGCTGCTACTTTTAATGTCTCAATGTTGCTCAATTGTTACTTTAAATGTATCAGTGTTGCTCTATCGCTACTTTAAATGTCTCAAAGTTGATCTATTGCTACTTCAAATGTATCAATGTCACTCTGTCGCTACTTTAAATGTATCCATATTGCTCTATTGCTACTTTAAATGTCTCAAAGTCGATCTATACTTTAAATGTATCAGTATTGCTCTATTGCTAATTTAAACGTATCAGTGTCGCTCTATGGCTACTTTATTTGTCTCAATGTCACTCTAATGCTACTTTAAATGTTTTAATGTCGCTCTATCGCTACTTTAAATGTCTCAATGTCACTCTATTGCTGTTTCAATGTTGCTCAGTTGTTACTTTAAATGTTTCAGTGTTGCTCTACTGTTACTTTTAATGTCACTCTATTGCTACTTTAAATGTCTCAGCATTGTATCTATTCTTTCTTGAAACATCTCAATATCACTTCTTCAGATGTTTCAGTATCACTTTATTCCTACTTTAAATGTTGCAATATTGCTGTTTTGCTAATTAAAATATAATATAAAATTTCAATATTGCTCTATCACTGGTTTAAATCTCAACATCTATCTATCCTTTCTTTAGTGTCTCACTACCACTTTATCTGTAATTTAAATATCTGTCACCACTTTAAATATCGCCACTCAATATTGCTGCTTTAAATGTCTGAAAATTGCTCTATCAGTGTTTTAAATGTCTCAGTATTGCTTTACCAATACCTTAAATTACATTATATTCGTTGCTATTTCACTCTGTCTCTCTTCCTAGTTTCTGCCAAACTAACTTATGACAGAATATATTGATTTAAGATGTTATAATAAAGTCTTAAAAGTGACTTACTTGTGCCTCCAGGATTTGTGCTTTAGTCCAGACGATTTCAGAGAAACTTCCAAAGTGACGCACCGAGAGAGGGAGTTTTGGGGCAGCCCGTCTGTGCTGTGCATCTTCTCGTGTTGCTGAACGCTGCGCAATCTCTGATAAAAGCCTCTTGCTGACCTCACTTCTCTGCAATTACGCCTCAGCCACTCAGCTGTCACTGGGATGCTGGAGCGAGAGAACGAAAGAGAGAGAGAGAGAATCATCCGTTTCTGCCAGCCAGGCCTCCGGTGGACGTGAGAGGGAGCTGTAAACATGAGTGCAGCCGTTCTCTCTCTCTCTCACTCTCTCTCTCTCTCTCTCGCTGAGGTATGCTGGAAGAATCCTGCGAGATCTGCACACAGACTCTAAGAAACTGCTGTTGCATTGACATCCACCGATTTATTAAAAGAAATCACATGACGTGACTTTCTCAAGATCCCGCAGTTCTCATATGTGATCTGAAGGGTCTCGTCTGTCATTTGTTGCTGTCTTACAGACAAACATCAAAGCATGAGTTGAATTCAAAGGCTGATAGTGAATCTTTGAGGGTAATAAATCTAACGAGGCGGGCCACAATTGAGGAAGCTAAACAGAGGGCCGTTCACTGCTGGAATGGTTCATCTCTGCAGAAGGTCAAGCACTCTTTCACTTTTCCTGTTTGTATTTAGGAGGCAAATTTACAGTTTTACACACCTGGCCTCCGCAGCTCTCGGCACATCAAACGTTCCCAGAGTTTGGAGCCCCGAGGGAGACGCTGCGCACGGCCGACAGACACGCAGACCTCTGGACGCTCCAGTTTGCTCTTTCATTTCCCAAACGATGGCTCGTAAAACGGCTGATCTAAAAGCTCACGGTCATTTGCAAATGGAGAAGCCTTGTATTTCCTTTCACCTTAAAAACGTAATTAGGTTTTACAGGAGCATGCGATCTAAAGCTGTTTGAGTTTCTGTACAGGAAGACCGTATCAGATGTAGACGTGATTCTGCTGCACCCAGATTTTATAGTTGAACATCAGAACAGAAAGTTTCATCCTCCTTTCAGCCACTGCATAAAACATATTTAGCACAAATCTGGGTCATATTTTCTTTCGTCTGGTGTAGTTTTGTTTGTGTTTTTTTTTTTTGAGAATGAGTTCATGTTCATGTTCTCAGCTAACAAAAATATGGTCGTTTTGCCATTATGTTATGAAAACATTATTTCTGAGCGCTTAAAATGTCCAGTTTTTTTGACGTCAGAAATGTTTTTTCTTGGTTATGCGAACGTTAAGGGAACGTTCCATTTTATTTTTTGCAAATATTATGGGAACGTTAATTTTGAATGTTCTAAAATAAGTAGTAACACTTAAAACTTAACTAAAATGTTTCAGAAACAGTACATAAATAATGTTTTTGTGCTGATGTTTTGAAAACGTTTTTAGAGACCGGATAACTTTGTACGAACTTTCTATTAACGTTACTGGAATAATGTTTGTTCGAAACATTGAGAGAACCTTGCCACAACGTTCGGAGAACGTTACCTGTTAGTTGGGTTGACATCTGACAATTGACTATTGAATACTGTAGAGTTTGATTGGATGTCATCAATGTCAACAGACTCTTTAGAGGAAGAAATGTTTATTTTCCTGTGCTAATTATGCATGATTATATCATTGTAATTCTCATTATGTAAGTCAAAAGCATCTGTAAAATGAATAAATGTGTTTAGTGTTGTTTATTCCCTGCTGTTTAATTGTTTTACCACAGTTAAAGAGATTCAAAGCCGAGTCAAACTTTGAGAAAGGGTTAATCTGATGCTGATCTGCATTTGTCGCTTCTCTAAATGAGTTTCATCCTGAAACTCGCATCACGTTCTCACTGAACTGAATCTCTCTGCGTTCACTGGACTGTATCACTCACTATGTTTACAGTCCCAGCGGCCATTTGAGTTTATGGCTGAAATGATAGAGCGAGTGACACATCAAAGCAGTTCTGGAGGAGAGAGAGAGAGAGAGAGAGCTCATGTTGTCTGTGAACTTTAGACGACTCTCTCAGGTGGATCTGCAGGTCTCCTGCTGTTTTAATTGCACCTGAAACGGCTGTTATAACCCAAACGAACATGCAATCCAATTTACGTCTGTTTACTCTGGGCTTATGGAGAATAACTTTGACATATAATATCAATAAACACGAGAACTGATGAAAGTGTGAGCTTGTTTTGTCTGTGCTTCATCAACAGCGGGATGGCGCTTGGCTCTCACCTGCTCTCGGGGTTTAAGGTCAGTCTATTCTGAGGAGCGGGTGGCGTTCGGGTTAATCCGCTGCTTTCTGCATTCCCTCTTAATTGGTGAGCTCATGGGATCATGGCTGTTAACGGTGGGCTGTTCTTTAAATAGCTACGGTTGTGCTGCTCGAGTCTTGGATGGATTGAGGAGAGAAACATTGTGTACATGTGAAAAATCAACATTGTCAGCTCATTACAAATGTGAATGCTTCATTTGTGTGTCTGATCAGACACTGATAATGTTTGATTGTATTTTTTCACTTCTGTTATCTGTGTTTATTAGGGTTGAGGGCTGAAGGTGTCGCACCTATTGTTTCTGTTGTGACATCATCATCATCATCATCAGACTTGGAATCGATGGCGGCCTGTAGAATTACATGGTAAGACGTTTGCCGCACTGACTAGGGTCTGACTGGTCAACACACTTTCTAGCGCCACCAACTGCTCAAATTTGACTCTTTCTTCTGCTTATAACACTGGTCTAGAAATATAATTTTCCCCCTCTGATTTCTCATATTGGTTTAAATCAGAATTTTTTATCACACAATTCTGACTTTATAACATGAGATATAAACTCTCAATTCTGAGAAAAAAACGTCAGTCTTTTTTCCCTTACAATTGCACCTATCTCGCAATTCTGACTTTATATCTCACAATTCTGACTTTATATCTCGCAATTCTGACTTTATAACTCGCAATTCTGACTTTATAATTCAATTCTGACTTTATATCTCGCAATTCTGACTTTATAACTCACAATTCTGACTTTATATCTCACAATTCTGACTTTATAATTCAATTCTGACTTTATATCTCGCAATTCTGACTTTATAACTCACAATTCTGACTTTATATCTCGCAATTCTGACTTTATAATTCAATTCTGACTTTATATCTCACAATTCTGACTTTATAACTCACAATTCTGACTTTATATCTCGCAATTCTGACTTTATAACTCGCAATTCTGACTTTATATCTCACAATTCTGACTTTATAATTCAATTCTGACTTTATAACTCACAATTCTGACTTTATATCTCGCAATTCTGACTTTATAATTAAATTCTGACTTTATATCTCGCAATTCTGACTTTATAACTCGCAATTCTGACTTTATAACTCACAATTCTGACTTTATAACTCGCAATTCTGACTTTATATCTCACAATTCTGACTTTATAACTCACAATTCTGACTTTATATCTCACAATTCTGACTTTATAACTCGCAATTCTGACTTTATAATTCAATTCTGACTTTATATCTCGCAATTCTGACTTTATAACTCACAATTCTGACTTTATATCTCACAATTCTGACTTTATAATTCAATTCTGACTTTATATCTCGCAATTCTGACTTTATAACTCACAATTCTGACTTTATATCTCACAATTCTGACTTTATATCTCGCAATTCTGACTTTATCTCTCGCAATTCTGACTTTATATCTCGCAATTCTGACTTTATAATTCAATTCTGACTTTATAACTCACAATTCTGACTTTATATCTCGCAATTCTGACTTTATAACTCGCAATTCTGACTTTATATCATGCAATTCTGACTTTATATTACACAATTTTGAGTTTATAAAAAGTTTTGCATCATTACTTCACATGATCCTTCAGAAATATCAAGAAATATTTATGATTTTTAGCAGTGGTAAAAACAGTTGTGTACAATTTTTTTCTGTGTACAATTCTTTGATGAATATAAAGTTCAAAAGAACAGCACGATGATTTTCTTTATCCTGTTGATGTAAAGACTATATCAAAATATTTCTTCTCAGGAGGCAGCTTTGTCACTTTTTTAACCCTGATGAGTTTGCATCTCTGTCTCAAGAATATATGATTGTATTGTTTTCTTCATAGCTGATTTGATAATAATGACCGTGTGCAGAGTGGGTTAGGGTTAGTCAGGTTTAGTGATGCTTCTGTACAGCATAAAAATGCTTTTACTCACATTCTTTTTGTTTTCGGTGCCTGAATTAACCAGCAGCTACTGAATTCCCACATAACTCATGTTCGAGCTGCACCTTCAAAACAAACAAGCTTTTCTCTCTCTCTCTGTGTCTTGATGTGGCTGATGGTAGTAAAGTTAAATGACACCATCATGAGGCTTCATTCATCATCTCAGAAACGCTCCTCTGCCCTTTAATCAGTGTCAATGTGGGTTACAACTACAGCACGAGATTTATAAAGCTGCAGACGTCCCACACAGGTTGAAAAGTTCATGTGCACCTCTGGATATGATGAACAGATTCTGAATGAGCAGCGCTTCAGATGTTGGACAGAAAACAGACAGGTGAGTGTCTCGCCCTCAGAGGTCAGCTGGAGTATCGCTGCACGTGTTTCATTAAATGCACAAAGAGTGTGTGTGTGTGTGTGTGGGCCAGTGGTGGGCCATGCAGTGTGCTCAGAAAGGCTTTTATTTGACTGGTAGTGCTCTGACATTCACATGACGTTTAGAAACAGTTCTGTTTGAAAAAATCTGAATTCTTAAACTGTTTATGATGTGCTGAACTGAAGCTCATAGAGGACAATTCACATCTGAACAATTCAGTCAACTGCAGACGCTTTCAGACAGACTGATTTTGTTCTTTGAGTCACGCTGTTGCGTGAGATTTCTCAGCGCTGACGCTTTCTTGTAAATCATAATTGAACAGTAGTAATGCAAAGAATGAGCTCAAACATTCTGTTTTTGATTTCAGAGTCTGTAGTGCCGAGAGAGAGAGAGAGAGAGAGAGAGAGAGAGAGAGAGAGTCCATAACTGCTGGCCAGATCACCTCACACACACACTCTCTCTGGAGGGTGGACTGCAACTCTATTTTTGTGTAAGCTGATATATGATCAATTCAATTCAATTGTATATTACATTTACTT
Source organism: Ctenopharyngodon idella (assembly GCF_019924925.1). Lineage (NCBI taxonomy): Eukaryota > Metazoa > Chordata > Actinopteri > Cypriniformes > Xenocyprididae > Ctenopharyngodon > Ctenopharyngodon idella. The sequence continues at coordinate 14,716,333 of NC_067237.1, read as the reverse complement.
GTATTAATTTTAGCAGACGCTTTTCTCTAAAGCAATTTACAAATGAGGAACATCACTAGTAATTTGTGATGATGACATGCAGAAAAGAGCCAGAGAACTGTCACATTTTCAGTTTGTCTTTTGCTTGTGTTTTCTGTTGCTGTGTTCCTTTGTTCAGTTTCCCACCACTCATTTGTTCCCATGGTTATGTCGTTAGTTAATTATCTCGTTTCTGTTTCCTATTTAAGCTGCACCCTTGCCTGCACTCTTTGTCTAGTCACTGTTATGTTAAGGTGTGTTTGCACTGCCTGGTTGCCTGCTTTTTTAGTTAGATGCAGACCATAACAAGCACTCAAGGATGGATTACGGCATTGCCATCCCTGAGCCCACTTCAGTGTCGGCTCCAGCCCATGAGTTCATTCCAGTGTCGGCTCCAGCCCATGAGTCCACTCCAGTGTCAGCTCCAGCCCATGAGTCCACTCCAGTGTCGGCTCCAGCCCATGAGTCCACTCCAGTGTCGGCTCCAGCCCATGAGTCCGCTCCAGTGTCGGCTCCAGCCCATGAGTCCACTCCAGTCCCTGAGTCCCCTCCAGTGTCGGCTCCAGCCCATGAGTCCCCTCCAGTGTCGGCTCCGGCCCATGAGTCCGCTCCAGTGTCGGCTCCAGCCCATGAGTCCACTCCAGTCCCTGAGTCCACTCCAGTGTTGGCTCCAGCCCATGAGCCTGCTCGATTGTCAGCTCCAGCCCCTGAATCTGATCCAGTGTCAGCTACAGCCCCTGAGCTCGCTCCAGTGTTGGCTCTAGCCCATGATCCCGATCCAGTGTCGGTTCTAGCCCATGAGCCTGCTCCATTGTCAGCCCCAGCCCCTGTGTCCGCTCCATTGTTGGCCCCAGCCCATGAGTCCACTCCAGTGTCGGTTCTAGCCCATGAGCCTGCTCCATTGTCAGCCCCAGCCCCTGTATCCGCTCCATTGTTGGCCCCAGCCCCTGTGTCCACTCCAGTGTGGGCTCTAGCCCATGAGTCCCCTCCAGTGTCAGCTCCAGCCCATGAGTCCGTTCCAGTGTCGGCTCCAGCCCATGAGTCCACTCCAGTCCCTGAGTCCACTCCAGTGTTGGCTCCAGCCCATGAGCCTGCTCGATTGTCAGCTCCAGCCCCTGAGTCTGATCCAGTGTCAGCTACAGCCCCTGAGCTCGCTCCAGTGCGGGCTTCAGCCCATGAGTCCACTCCAGTGTTGGCTCTAGCCCATGATCCCGATCCAGTGTCGGTTCCAGCCCATGAGCCTGCTCCATTGTCGGCTCCAGCCCCTGTGTCCGCTCCAGTGTCGGCTCCAGCCAATGAGTCCACTCCAGTGTTGGCTCCAGCCCATGAGCCCGATCCAGTGTCGGTTCTAGCCCATGAGCCTGCTCCATTGTCAGCCCCAGCCCCTGTGTCCGCTCCATTGTTGGCCCCAGCCCATGAGTCCACTCCAGTGTCGGTTCTAGCCCATGAGCCTGCTCCATTGTCAGCCCCAGCCCCTGTATCCGCTCCATTGTTGGCCCCAGCCCCTGTGTCCACTCCAGTGTGGGCTCCAGCCCATGAGTCCACTCCAGTGTGGGCTCCAGCCCATGAGTCCACTCCAGTGTGGGCTCCAGCCCCTGTATCCACTCCATTGTTGGCCCCAGCCCATGAGTCCACTCCAATGATGGCTCTAGCCCATGATCCTGATCCACTGTCGGTTCCAGCCCATGAGCCTGCTCCATTGTCGGCTCCAGCCCCTGTGTCCGCTCCAGTGTCAGCTCCAGCCCATGAGTCCACTCCAGTTTTGGCTCCAGCCCATGAGCCCATTTGTTTCATACCATTCCAATGAAGTAAAAAATAAAAAAATTTAAAAATTTAAAATTTTTCGGTCAAAAAGTACCACAGTGACACTGTTTCAAAGTAATGCCATAGAAGAACCATTTTTGGTTCCTCAAAGAACCTTTCAGCGATCAGTTCTTAAAAGAACCATTTTTTCTCAGTGTGAAGAACATTTTAATAATTTAAAGAACGTTTTTCCATTATAAAGAACCTTTTTTTTGCAATGGAAAGGTGGATGTTAAAGGTTCTTCATGGAACCATCGATGCCAATAAAGAGTGTAGAATATACAAATATATATAGTACAGTATAGGTGACATTTAGCAGAGACTGATTGAGGGGATCCAGTGTTTTTCCTGAAGCTGAGTGGATGTCTGGTCTCTGCTCAAGACAGAACCGCTGCCAGACGGCGTGTCCATCAAACGCATGTGTTTGGGTGGGTGATGCGAGGCTCCTGTCATCATCAGTGTGATGTAAAGCTTTGACCCGTGAGCTGTGCGGTCCGCTCGCTTTATTTCAGCAATCGCTATCATGAACTGTGTGAACTATCATGAACTCGTCTGCGCTGGAGCTGCACATGTGTGTGTGTGTGTGTGTGAGATACAGATGTGGTTTTATGCCTAAGCAGAAGAAAAGATTATTGCTAAATGGAAATGTGATTATCAACATATCATCTACTGTATATATAAAAGTGATGTCCGGAGGGGATATTTGCTGTTAATGACCCTACTAGTTCGATTAAAACATCAAAATATTTGATATATTTTTAATATTTTTAAATATGAGGAAAGAACAAAACACTAAACAGGGTGTTTATCTGACAAAATAGTTTGGCAAAAAAAGGCAAAATACAGCTGCAAGTTTATTTTACTATATGCAAAACAAAAAGCTAACGGGAAAAAGCATACATATCAGTTATTAATATTTCATTGTTTCTGTCTTGTTTTTGCATGTGTAACATTGAGTCAGAGGATGAAGAAGACAGACAAAATCATTCAAATAGAAAAGTTATTTATTAATCAAATCCAAGAGTGATGAAACACAAATGAAACAGCGTGTAAAACACAACAACACCAGACAGAGCTGAAGGGCTTATAAACACAAGATAATGAAACTGAATACAAACAGGTGTGATCTAATTAATGAGTAACCAAGGAGTAACAAACTAGTGGCGGGAAACTATGAAGAACAAGGGAAAACTAACTAAGATAGACTAAACAGCAACTGAAAACATTGAAAATGAAACCCAAACTGAGCATAACTGTGACAGCATGTGTTCATAATTTCTATACAAAACAGTCTGGACAAAATGATGTCGCACACTTTGGCATGTTTCGTTGCGTTATTATCACAAATAAAACAATCGACTCCAAGACAACTATGCAATATGATTACAAAATCTTTAACACATTTTTAATAATATTTGATTAAAGAGTGAAGATGTCATCTCATTTAATGCAGTTTAGTTTTAATGCAAAACTTTCTCTGTCAGTGTTAGTGTGTTTTTGTTTTAGTCTATAGTATTTTTTGTAGTATCTAGTATTTATAATCAGCTGTATACAGAAACAGCCTGTCCTCATTTATATAGTTAAGTGTGTGTGTGTGTGTGTTTGTGTGTGTGTGCACCTCTCTAATTGCTCCTCACATCTGTTCACAGTTCGCATGCAAAGGTGTAATTTGCAGACTCTTGCATCTGCTCCGAGTGTCTGTGTGGAGCTGCAGGATCTGCATGTCATCATGGCATGATATTATCATCCGTTTCTCTCTCTCTCTTTCGCTCAGGGCAGATGATTCTCTGTCGTGGCCACACAGACTGTGCCCCCCCCACCTCGGGTAAACACGACTGATTATCCAACAGTAAATCAGAGCTGGATTTTTTTGTCCTGGTGGGAAGTGGGAAACGGTCCCGGAGGGGTTTGGAGGACCACAGCGCAGCTTTACACGACACTCGGCTGCAGGTCTCATGGAGAATCTGGTCATGTTGACCTCCTGTTACTAATGTCTCAAAGCCGTTCATCTTTCAGAAGCATTCTCTCGCTGAGCACATGTGGAGCTGTTTTCTGTTGTTTTCTAGTGTTGGTCAGTCAGGGCAGACCTGCTGAAACTCACTAGAGATTCATTAGAGCTTGGCTGAGAACGCCGTTGGCAAAGACTTCAATATCTACATCCATAACGATAGTTTTATGCTTTAACTTGCATAATCATGACTCACTATTCACATTACATCATCTTTTACACCTGCACACAATCCGTCCTGGAGTTACGGAGAGTTTGTGTCAGAGGTGAAAAACAGTTTACAGTTTCCATGGTCAAATATGAGCAAAGTGCCAGATGATGATAGGCTGTAATTTGTGTGATAATATTTACTTCAGACAGTCGGTCCACTGAAAGACAGAGAACGATATTATGATCTTATTGTTCCACTGGACTGATGTTCTTCTTTTTCCTCACAGCTTCAGCTTTTCATTGCAAACAGCCACATGAAGGTCTTTATGAGTGAACATCTGTATCTGGTAAACATCGCAAACACATCAGACTCACTTCACCTGCAGCATGTCACATCAGATTCTCAAAGTCGAATGACTGTCTCTGCATCTGATCTGAGTGTATTCTAATGATTTGACGGGAAAAAGGCTTGTTATAGTGAGGACATCAGAGCATCTGCGTGAACTTTATTTTTGACTGTGAAGGACAACATGTTCTCACAAATATAGTAGATCCTCTCAAATGAATAGTTCAGGAAAAAATAACATTCTGTCATCATTTATTCACCCTCATGTTGAAAAGGAGGTACAAAAGGAGATGCGTATGGTGGTCGAGAGAGCTAAACTCACTGCAGCTGAGGAAAACAAATTCAAATAGCAAAACACCAGCAAATTAAGAAAACATCTTCATCAGTTTGACAACACGTGCTGCAAATACTCGCAAGCCAACCAGATACAGAAGCACTGCAAATACTCGCAAGCCAACCAAATACAGAAACGCTGCAAATACTCGCAAGCCAACCAGATACAGAAGCACTGCAAATACTCGCAAGCCAACCAAATACAGAAACGCTGCAAATACTCGCAAGCCAACCAAATACAGAAACGCTGCAAATACTCGCAACACAACCAAATACAGAAACACTGCAAATACTCACAACGCAACCAAATACAGAAACACTGCAAATACTCGCAAGCCAACCAAATACAGAAGCACTGCAAATACTCACAACGCAACCAAATACAGAAACACTGCAAATACTCGCAAGCCAACCAAATACAGAAGCACTGCAAATACTCACAACGCAACCAAATACAGAAACACTGCAAATACTCGCAAGCCAACCAAATACAGAAGCACTGCAAATACTCACAACGCAACCAAATACAGAAACACTGCAAATACTCGCAAGCCAACCAAATACAGAGACACTGCAAATACTCACAACGCAACCAAATACAGAAACACTGCAAATACTCGCAAGCCAACCAAATACAGAAACACTGCAAATACTCACAACGCAACCAAGTACAGAAACACTGCAAATACTCACAACGCAACCAAATACAGAAACACTGCAAATACAACACAACCAAATACAGAAACACTGCAAATACTCACAACGCAACCAAATACAGAAACACTGCAAATACTCGCAAGCCAACCAAATACAGAAGCACTGCAAATACTCACAACGCAACCAAATACAGAAACACTGCAAATACTCGCAAGCCAACCAAATACAGAAGCACTGCAAATACTCACAACGCAACCAAATACAGAAACACTGCAAATACTTGCAAGCCAATCAAATACAGAAACACTGCAAATACTCGCAAGCCAACCAAATACAGAAGCACTGCAAATACTCACAACACAACCAAATACAGAAACACTGCAAATACTCGCAAGCCAACCAAATACAGAAGCACTGCAAATACTCACGAGCCAACCAAATACAGAAACACTGCAAATACTCGCAAGCCAACCAAATACAGAAGCACTGCAAATACTCACAACGCAACCAAATACAGAAACACTGCAAATACTCGCAAGCCAACCAAATACAGAAGCACTGCAAATACTCACAACGCAACCAAATACAGAAACACTGCAAATACTCGCAAGCCAACCAAATACAGAAGCACTGCAAATACTCACAACGCAACCAAATACAGAAACACTGCAAATACTCGCAAGCCAACCAAATACAGAGACACTGCAAATACTCACAACGCAACCAAATACAGAAACACTGCAAATACTCGCAAGCCAACCAAATACAGAAACACTGCAAATACTCACAACGCAACCAAGTACAGAAACACTGCAAATACTCACAACGCAACCAAATACAGAAACACTGCAAATACAACACAACCAAATACAGAAACACTGCAAATACTCACAACGCAACCAAATACAGAAACACTGCAAATACTCGCAAGCCAACCAAATACAGAAGCACTGCAAATACTCACAACGCAACCAAATACAGAAACACTGCAAATACTCGCAAGCCAACCAAATACAGAAGCACTGCAAATACTCACAACGCAACCAAATACAGAAACACTGCAAATACTTGCAAGCCAATCAAATACAGAAACACTGCAAATACTCGCAAGCCAACCAAATACAGAAGCACTGCAAATACTCACAACACAACCAAATACAGAAACACTGCAAATACTCGCAAGCCAACCAAATACAGAAGCACTGCAAATACTCACGAGCCAACCAAATACAGAAGCACTGCAAATACTCGCAAGCCAACCAAATACAGAAACACTGCAAATACTCGCAAGCCAACCAAATACAGAAACACTGCAAATACTCGCAACCCAACCAAATACAGAAACACTGCAAATACTCGCAACGCAACCAAATACAGAAACACTGCAAATACTCACAACGCAACCAAATACAGAAACACTGCAAAAACTCGCGACCCAACCAAATACAGAAACACTGCAAATACTCGCAAGCCAACCAAATACAGAAACACTGCAAATACTCACAACGCAACCAAGTACAGAAACACTGCAAATACTCACAACGCAACCAAATACAGAAACACTGCAAATACAACACAACCAAATACAGAAACACTGCAAATACTCACAACGCAACCAAATACAGAAACACTGCAAATACTCGCAAGCCAACCAAATACAGAAGCACTGCAAATACTCACAACGCAACCAAATACAGAAACACTGCAAATACTCGCAAGCCAACCAAATACAGAAGCACTGCAAATACTCACGAGCCAACCAAATACAGAAGCACTGCAAATACTCGCAAGCCAACCAAATACAGAAACACTGCAAATACTCGCAAGCCAACCAAATACAGAAACACTGCAAATACTCGCAACGCAACCAAATACAGAAACACTGCAAATACAACACAACCAAATACAGAAACACTGCAAATACTCACAACGCAACCAAATACAGAAGCACTGCAAATACTCACAACGCAACCAAATACAGAAACACTGCAAATACTCGCAAGCCAACCAAATACAGAAGCACTGCAAATAGAGAAATGTCTTCTTTATTTTATCATTTTTGAATCATTACTTATGAATGTTCTCTGAACCATCTGATAAAGTAAGTAGTAATGTTTAAAAAATTTAGGCTAGTGTCCAAATAAAATGTTTCAGAAAAACATTCCATGAATGATGTGTAAATAATATTTTTGTTCTAATGTTTTTTAAGGAACATATAACTTTGAACAAATTGGAAGAATGTTTGTTCATAACTTTGAGAGAACCTCGGCAGAACGTTCTGAGAACATTTCCTTTTAGCTAGGTAAGGGACAGATGCTGTAAAAAGACATCATAAATGAGTCTTAATAAAAAAACCTATAATATCATAATGTGTATGAATGTAGCCTATAGGGTCTTCATCTCAGTTTAGAAACAATGGTAGTCTATGAGAGATGTGCATAAGTGTATGACATTGATGGATTCGGTCAGAAGTCTGATCTTTGTTTCATTATATCTCTCTCTGTCTCCTCTCAGTTTCTTTGAATAATTGTAAGAACAAGCCATCAGTCATAAGACATCAATAATAATGCTGTGAGAAAAAATAGAATGCTTGTCCCAGAAACTCTGTATGTGTGTGTGTGTGGCCTCATCACATCCACATGGTTCGAGTCTGCGCGCGCGCATGTGGTTGCGTGCGAGACTCCAGCAGTGCGCGTGCTCTCAGGGCGTCTGGGGTTTGATGTGTAAAAAACAACCCCGTGGACTTAAATGAGTGTATAAAAGCAGAATCACGCGCAAGCCTTGTAAAAGTAAAAACACAACATGTGTAGTCACGCATCCCGTTACGGTGACCGGAGGGGGGCTGCGCGCGCCCCTCCATGAGATCTAAAACTCTGCCGGACTTTTTTTTAACCCATAAAATTACATGCACAGAGCAGCAGTGGATGCTTGCCAAAAATAAGCGAGTGTCAAAAACTGGCTTACATGAATGCTCATTAGCAGAGGCATAAAATATTTTAATGGAAAACTGACATTAAATGGGCGATAAAGTCTCATTTAGACGTGTTTGACAGGAGGATACATAAGTGTATGAAAGCCCATTTCTGCCACATAAAAAACATGCTTTGGTAAATCACAATTAATGACATACAAAGTCATAATTGTGATATTAAAAAGTCAAAATTATGAGATAAGTCGAGATTCTGACTTTCTGTGTCATAGTTATGAATTCTTGCTATAACTTCGAGTTTTTAAGTCATAATTTTGACTAATTATAATTTATAAACATTTTTTTCTTATGTGGTAAAAATAGTGTTCCATATTAGTTTTCTAAATTCTGTGATCAAATGCCTCATCAAACCACTTAACCACAGTCCAGCTCTTACAAAAAATAAAACCTCAAAAACATGGTTTTATTGTAGTTAAACCATGGCACCCACAAATTAACCATGGTTTTGCCACACTAACCATAGTTTAACCATGGTATTTGTAGTAAAACTGTGATTATACAAATGGTAATCAGTCCTTAAAAAAAAAACATGGTTACTACATCTTTTTTATAATAAAACCATGGTTAATTTTCATAAGGGAAATATGCATACTTATAGCCTACTATACACTAGGCTAGATGTAGTTAGCAGCCAGTGATGGGAAACACTATGCCAATAATACTAGCCTAAATAATAATGTCTTAATACATAACAATTCCCATTGATGCATATTGATTGATTTTGTGCATAAGTGTTAGAAAAAAAATTAATAAAGTCAAGAGAGAACGGTGTCGACCTCCTCCAGATCCTTTGTACAAGGGCTTGTGGGTAATATTACCCGAAAAAGCATGTGTGGATGGACTTTGAAAACCTTCTAGACAGTAAATCATCCAGACACCTTTATCATACTATTTTCAGTGTAGCCTGCATGATTTGGGATGCACAAATTCTGGGCTGTTCCATCTGGCAGTGAGAAAAATTCCTAGTTTGTTTAGTCACAACCACCAGTGTTTAATTTAAGTTTTTTATGTGTCTGTTAATTACACAACAAATACTCTAATGAGCACACACAGGTGAGCAGCGCTTTGATCGCTTTCAGATTTTCAGGTCATTTTGCTGAGAAAGGCAAGCAAGTAAGTTTGAGATCCATGTTTTTTTTTCCCCCTGATAGATTGAAATACAACAGCGCCACCTGTAGGTGAATGTGAGAGTTGTCTGGCTTTCCATTGATAGAGTGACAAGAACTGAAGTGATGATAATATTAAACTTTTAATATTAAACCCTTTTTTTAATATTTAAACTTTTTTAGCTGCTGTGCACAAAGTGCATTACAAATAAACAAAAATACATTAGCAAAACAGACATAAAGAACTTTGCACAATAAAAAATCAAGAGTAATAAAACATACAAAATACTCCATAGAACAAAATATTTAAGACAAACAAAATTAATTTCTATAAATTAATAACTTAACAAAAGCTTTCTATCCAAAATGAAAATAAAGATTGAAGATCATGAAGAGGTCTGTTATACAATTTCTGGTACAAATAGATTTCTGTCATCACAACTCTCTGAGTGTTTGGCATGAGAATGTCGTGTATGACAATGTTGATATGTTTGGTCTTGGTGGAATAGATCTGCTACGCTGCTGCTGCTGCTGCTGGTTATTGCTGCTGATGGTTATTGTTGCTGCTGTTGGTTATTGCTGCTGCTGCTGTTATTGCTGCTTCTGCTGCTGCTGCTGCTGTTGGTTATTGCTGCTGCTGCTGGTTATTGCTGCCGCTGGTTATTGTTGCTGTTGTTGGTTGCTGCTGCTGCTGTTATTGCTGCTGCTGCTGGTTATTGTTGCTGCTGCTGCTGGTTATTGTTGCTGCTGTTGGTTATAGCTGCTGCTGCTGTTATTGCTGCTGCTGTTGGTTATTGCTGGTTGGTTATTGCTGCTGCTGATGTTGGTTAATCACTGCTGCTGCTGTTATTGCTGCTGCAGAACAAGTACAGGACTGCTGTTATTGCTGCTGCTGTTGGTTATTGCTGCTTCTGCTGGTTATTGTTGCTGCTGTTGGTTATTGCTGTTGTTGCTGTTATTGCTGCTGCTATTATTGCTGCTTCTGCTGGTTATTGTTGCTGCTGTTGGTTATAGCTGCTGCTGCTGTTATTGCTGCTGCTGCTGCTGCTGTTGGTTATTGCTGGTTGGTTAATGCTGCTGCTGTTATTGCTGCTGCTGCTGCTGTTATTGCTGCTGCTGATGTTGGTTAATGCTGCTGCTGTTATTGCTGCTGCTGCTGCTGTTATTGCTGCTGCTGTTTGTTATTGCTGCTTCTGCTGCTGTTATTGCTGCTGCTGTTTGTTATCACTGCTGCTGCTGATATTGCTGCTGCTGTTATTGCTGCTGCAGAACAAGTACAGGACTTCCTACTGCCAATACATACACGACACACTGCTGTGAGCAAGTAAGACATGCTGCTGCTGTACAATATAGCATACATGAATTACCCGTAGCAGATCTATACAGGTGGAGCTGGGGAAGGTGGAGGGTTTTTGAAAGCGTGCTGCAAATGCTATAGTAAATGCTGACCAAGTATTTGAAGGTTCAGCAGCAAGCTCATTGGCCACTGATACAGCAGGAACCAATCAGATTTGCCCTATAGAGAATGATGTGATTGCAAGCATATTGAGTTAAGGACCTGTCAGCCTGCGCCATCTAGAGTTTCATGACAGAACTTTGTATATAGCTTGAATAATGCAGATTGAGATTTCAATCACCAGTAAATAAGCCATGAGCCAGAGAAAGAGGGCAGTTCTTTACTATTCACGCAAGAGTTAATATAGGATTAGTTGGGTCAGTTTATGATATTCTAGTGTATATGCAATCACTATATGATTTCTATTTATTCAATGCATCTGTAACACTGCAGTGAGCTTGCATATGAACATTACACCAAAGTTAACATGAACTAAATCTGAACAATGTTTATGTTGCCTACATGTAAATATATAATATTCTACATATTAATTCATTTTAATATTAAAATACAATGTTGTATTACATGTTGTATTACATATTGTATTCTTAATTAGGTGACATGTATTAATAAATTTGTACATCCATGCATTGAATTCATGCATTGGTTCATCTTGTTTAATTGACAGACATGTGCAAATGGTAATGTAGGCTATACAATCTTGTTGTACAGTGCACAGCATAAATGAGCACACCCCCTCTGAAACTTCTGAAAGTCAGCAATTACTCATTACTTAGAAGACATATTAGGGTTCTTTAGAGATATAATGTTCCAGCAAGTCTGCTTAATCAATTACCAAAGAAGCATGTCAAAATTATTCAGGAAAATAAGATTTTCTTATCAAGGTGATAAAATATTGTGTAGCAAAAATGAGTACACCCTCCTAAAAGTTACTAAATAAAACGAAATAAAAATTTTCTGGTGTAGGTTTAAGGCAGTGTTTGATCAACAGGTAAGTATGTTGAACCAAAACATTTAAATGAAGTAATTTCTTTACAATTAAAAGTGTTATATAGCCCACTGAATCATTCTCAGACTTAATGCTGACAACAATGGAACCACTTGGGAGAGAACTGTCAGGAGACTTATTTCTTAGCACAAAAGAGGACAGTGGTACAAGAGGATTACTAAATCATTGTTTTAAGTGTGAAAATATAGCAAAAGTAACACAGAAATTGAAAAAACAATGGACTTGTGACAAGGCCCCTGAAATAATCAGGCCTTCATTTTAAGCTTTCATTTAGTGATGAGGGATTTTTTTGATTAGACAAAGAGCAGGAGAAATACCAAGCGAGTGTCTCAGAGCCAGCAAAAGCTATGAAAAGAGTGACTGTTTATCTCACAGAGTAAGATGCAACCTGCAGAAATGACATGCATGGTTGTTGTTCTCCCTGGAACTACCTACTGTAGCTAAAGCCAAGGCTCATATTTACAAAATATAGACTTCTGGGAATCAATACTCTGGTTTCATGAGACCACATCTATCATTTTGGATCGAACAGCATCCAGAATGTTCTGGTGTTGCTAGAGGAGGAGTACAGTGAGAAGTGCCTGGTTCCCACAGTAAAGTTCAGTGGTAGTAAAGCTCTTATATAGGGATGTATGAGTGCTGAAGGTGTGAGAGAGTTGTGCTTCATCAATGCTGTCATGAATTCCCACACCACTGAGTAATTTAATACACAAACTTGAAACAGAAGATGTTACCCTTTCCTCATTCCCTGCATTGTTGGGCATTTTTTCGACATGACAATGAAGATATGCATTCTCCCAAGGTGAATAACCTTCTATGGACATGTATTGCACAATCCTAACTCTCTTGAGCACCTGTGGGGGATTCTGTAGAGACGAGTTGAGCAACACTCCCCATTAAAGATCAGGGCATTTAAGGAGCTCATCATCCAGGAGTAAAACAGGACAGATGTGACAATTTGTCATGAACTTGTACACAAGAAGGGTCAGAGCAATGTATTCAAAATTATGGAGGGCATACTAAGTGCTAGAATATTATACATTTGTTGAATTAAATCTAGGGTGTATTCATTTCTGCATTCCTTAATTTAAACAAAATTGTCTAATTTACTTATTTTATAGCTATTAATGACATATATTTCTCAGTTTTTATTATGTATATGTTTAATACATTTTAGTTTTGCCATCTTTCCATGAATTGTATTAGTGATCATAAAGAAAATACATCTTTTGTATTTGTTCAGAGGGGGTTTCTCATTTATGCTGTGCAATGTATACTGTGTAAGTCACACCCTATAAAGGCATGAAGTGTGTAAGTGCACGCTTGTGTGGGTTGCACTAGTGTCCCCCAGCTGCAGGTCCGGCCCATCAGATAATATCAGAATTCCTATAGTTTGTGTCTGTGAAATCTCTGAACTCAATGGCTGGTTTATGTTTTCTGTGCCAGTAATTCTAGGGTTGTTTTGAAGAATAGTGAGAACAGTATTGTTTTGTGGGATGTATGGGTTGGGTTAAAAATAGAGCTTTCTTTTCACGAATTCACAGAACACAATGACATCATTAATTTTGGGAAAATATACAAAACAAATCTGAGCTTTACAATACTGGGTGTCACATCAGTGTGTATGTGTCATGTTGAAGGTTAAGTGTTGCTTGGTGTTGGTGATAATAAAGGAATCACATGCTTGATTACTGTCTAAATCACATTGCAACAGCAACTCGGGTCAATTTGAAATTGTCAAGACTGACAAATGACAAAACTGACTTTATTTCCTTTCTTAATAAATGTTCTTCGTTGTAAACAATTCAGAAAAAATAAATAAATGTTTGTTTCTGAGACACCATTTCTTTCAGTTGGCGTAAAGCTGCAAACGTTAATATTAGCCAATAATACTGTAGTCTAATTATGTTTTCGCGATCCAATAATGGACAAAATTATGTCATATCCTATATAAATTCTCAGTGAATACTGGTCTCTCTTTGAAATATATCAGATTATTTCAGCTCTAAACTGCAACTTTGCTCATTTTATCATCAGATTAATTTATTATATAAAGCTGAATCTATATCAAATGTTTCTGAAGAAAACAAACAACCGAAAAATACATATTTCTCTATTTAAATGGTTCTTTATGTTTACAAACTAGCTAAACCGTCACAGTGATTGTACTGTTAGGTCTGCGCACGCGCGTGAATGCTCTGCTCTCACGCGCCCCCTAACGGCAGCACGGCACAATTACAGAAACGCATGTTCGTAATGACCCTCCGCGGCTCCCGTCCCAGATGAGTGTCAGTCAGTCAATCAGTCAGTGACGGACATCAGAACTGGAGCAGCACCGGATCATGCGCGCGCTCACGGTCTCCTGACAGCTGCACGCGGCTCGGTTCCGGTGTCAGCGTGCGAGATGGACGCTGGCGAGAGGAAGGTAACTCGATTTCACGATACACGGACGCGACTAACACCCGCTGGCCTCACATTAGCTTTAGCATTAGCAGCGCTCGCGGGATTAAAGTCCAAAACGGCATAATGACGGGTTATTATTGTGATCAAACACTCACATGTGTGTGATACAAGCGTTTTATGTGTGTTCGTGTGTGTGTTAGTTGTGTATGTTGTATATGGCGCGATGCTGCGAGCAAAGCGACGCGTCAAAACAATGACGCCCCTGTTATAATCAATGAAACAAAACTGGATCCATTGCAGCGATTAATCAAATATTAACGAACAAGTCGATTGTTACAAAAGCGCAATATTCGTCTGTGTGAGTATAATCCCCTTATTAAAATACCATGGTAATACTCTAATGATGTTATTCGGAGAACCGAGTAAATATTATGGCTCATGAATACGGAATCATTTATTACCATGGTATATGTCAAAGTACCATGGTACTACCAGCACAGTGCTGTAGTTTTCCATCAGGAACCGTGATTATTGACAACACACAGCTGCTTATGAAGATTATTGATCTGTGAATGATTGACACTCATAGAAACAATAATATTCTGTGTTTGGATCAAGTAAACATTCATAAGAACAGATTTGATGTGATTAATAGAGTTTGTTTTCTGTTTATAATAACTGAGGTGATTGATGTTTGTGAGTGATATTACAGTGACTGTGATAGTACTGTGACTGGGATATTGTGCGTAGTATTACATGATTTTGATAGTACAATTCCTGTGATATTACTGTAAATTATAGTACAGCGACTCTGTTAGTATAGTGACTAATATTACATGACTGTGATCGTACAGTAACTTTGATAGTATAACTATAATATTACATGACCGTACAGTGACTGATAATACTGTGATATTACATGACTGTGATCGTACAGTAACTTTGATAGTACAGCGACTGTGATATTAAATGACTTATCGTACAGTAACTTTGATAGTACAGCGACTGTGATTACATGACTGTGATCGTACAGTAACTTTGATAGTATAGTGATTCTGATATAACATGCCTGTGATCATAAAGTAACTGATAATATAGTGACTGATATTACATGACTGATTGTACAGTAACTGATAGTATAGTGACTAATATTACATGACTGTGATCGTACAGTAGCTTTGACAGTGTAGTGACTGTGATATTACATGACTGTGATCGTACAGTAGCTTTGACAGTGTAGTGACTGTGATATTACATGACTGTGATCGTACAGTAGCTTTGACAGTGTAGTGACTGTGATATTACATGACTGTGATCGTACAGTAACTTGATAGTATAGTGACTGATATTACGTTAATGTGATCGTACAGTAACTTTAATAGTATAGTGACTGTGATATTACATGACCGTACAGTGACTGATAGTACTGTGATATTACGTGACTGTGATCGTACAGTAACTTGATAGTATAGTGACTGATATTACATGAATATGATCGTACAGTAACCTTGATATTACATGACTGTGATATAACATGACTGATCGTACAGTAATTGTGATAGTGTAGTGACTGTGATATTACATGAATGTGAACGTGCAGTAACTTTAATAGTATAGTGACTGTGATATTACATGACCGTACAGTGACTGATAGTACTGTGATATTACATGACCGTACAGTGACTGATAGTACTGTGATATTACATGACCGTACAGTGACTGATAGTACTGTGATATTACATGACTGTGATCGTACAGTAACTTGATAGTATAGTGACTGATTTTACATGAATGTGATCGTACAGTAATTGTGATAGTGTAGTAACTGTGATATTACAGTGAGTTTGGGTTCTTACTGGTCATTTGGTCTGGATTGAAGTCTCATGTCTTGTGTATCATGTGTTTGGTGTGTGTGTGTGTGTGTGTTGCTGGTTTCTGCAGGCACCGATCACATCTGATCCATCAGGTTTTTCTGCATTGATCACATTCCTCACGTGTCTCTGATGTTTTTGTCTGTCTTCAGATCAGTTTCTGTGCATTTCTCCTTGTGTTCCTGTTCAATTGTGTCCTATCGGAGCTTCTCATGTCGGTGAACTGTATCCGTGTGTTTGTGTTCTCAGAACAATGCTGTTGTGTCCTGTTTGGGATTGACCAACACTTTCTCAAAAGCGTCAGTCCAGGTCCAAAAGTACAAAAGTTTTTAATTTTCCTTTGCTGTAATGTATTTGTATTGCAAAACCTCTTGTTTTTTATTGTTATTTTTATTGGGTTATATGGGTGTAATTTGGGTTATATATAACTTATGTGCATTGTAATGATAAAGATCCACTTTTTGGATCAGTTTATTATGGAAGTCAAGTTCAAGTCTCAGTCCTAAAAACATCTTTACAACCAAAATACATACAGATCAGAAAGTCAAGTCATCTTTATTTGGCGCTTTATACAGTACTGATTGTTTCAAGGCAGCGTTAGAGTAATAAATTACAGAATCAGTGATTCAAACTTTATGTAAAAGGACAATAGTATCATTATAGAAAGCATTAGAAGATTAAAAATGGTCAAGCAACTTGAGATGGAGTGACCCAAAATGATTCTTTCTGAACGATTCCATCTGCAGTCCCTCGGCCTGCCCGTCTGTCTCTCTTTTGTCTTTCTTCAGCACAAAAACCCTCTGTTTTCTACACACAGTCTTGAAACAGAAATGCTGAAAAGACAAAAGCGTCCTCCTCGCCCTCATTAGTTCAGCCCACATTGAGCAGACCACCGGCTCACGTTCATCCATACTGGATCTGTGAATCTGCTGCAGATCTCCTGCCGTTCAAGAGTTCTGCGTGTTTTCTGCCCCGTGTGTTTCTTTATTGAAGTTTTAGGTTAATTTGAAGTGTTCATACACACCATACTCAGTTAAATTTAACACATTTTTTCATGTTTAAAGGGATAGTCCACTTAAAACTGATCATTCTGTCATGTCGTTCCAAACCTGTGTGATTTTCTTCTACAAAAGAAGTTTTTTTGTCCATAAAATGAAAGTAAATGGGGTTTGACAGAACGGCAGTAAATGATGCCAGAATGATCATTTGTCTCTGTAGGATCAGTGTGACTCTCACTTTAGAGTGTGTATTGTTAGTGTACTCTAATCTGTCCATACCTACTTCTTGTGTAATTAGCTTAACGACAGCCGCCGTCCTCACTTTAATCCCTGAAGTGACACCTATTATGTCACTAGTCTTGATCACGTACATTTTATAATTTCAGGAAACATCTTTTCAAAGAAGCTTTACAGAAAATCATGATGTTAATATTTTGTAGTCACGTTTAGCAGTTTAGAGCGATAGGATAGTTTACATTTGGAGATATGATTAGCAGCATGAACTGATGTTATTGTCAGTGATCTGATTGGACGAGAGAGCAGATGATGTAGATCTGCTCAGCTGTGTGTGATGTCATAATCGGAAGAGTGTACAAAGCTCCGCCCACCACCTACAGACGAACAATTGCTGCTATATACTATAACACACACTCCATTCACTCACACACACACACACACACATAGCATCAGATGTGTCTTTGTTTCTGATCAAAATGACTGTTTAAGCAGGGAGTCAGGATGTTGTCATTATTATTATTATTATATTTGTATATCTTTTCCATTACATTAATATTATTATTCGGTTTGTAATATTCTATTGCATCTCGAATCAGGGCGGTTCTGTGCTTTATTTTCCCGTGATTTTGTGTTGTTTGATAATGTTGTGATGAGGAACATTCTGCTGTTTAATCACTGACTCTTCCTGCTTCGTTACATGATTATGGGAATGATTTCGCTGCAGGAAGTTCACCTGAGATGTTAAGGAATGTGTGGAATGTGATGATGCCATGGTCACCTGACTGTTCTCGCTCTAGATTCCTTTGGTTATTTTGTTGTTGTTGTCGTGGAAATGCATGCTGAAACAGAGCTGCCGTAAGGGAATCATTCAGAGTCCGATCTGTCGTTTACTCACCTGGACGATGTTTTTGATCATGGTGCTTCAGACACGTTAAACCGTAAGACATGTGACCGCTGTGTTGGTATGTGTGTATGCTGACATCTGGCTCAGAATGGTGTACTAGCACACCGTGTTTGCTATTTCTGGAGTATAAAGATATAACATTAGTAAAAAAATTTAAGTAAAAAATGCTAGTCAATGTTATGTGTTTAAATACGTGTGTGTGTGTGTGTGTTTCAGGATGTGAAGCTCTCTGCTGAAGTGGAACCGTTTATCCCTCAGAAGAAAGGTGTTGATGCTTCATTATTACCCATGAGTCTGTGCGGTGAGGGTGGAGCTGAGCCCACACAAATCCCCTCCTATCTGATCACCTGCTACCCCTTCGTACAGGAGAATCAAAGCAACAGGTACACACACACGCACACTCAAAAGCGCACACTCACTAACACATTCACACACGCATTCACTCACACACACACACTCTCACACTTTCACTCACGCGTTTGTTTTTGTGAACTGTGGGGACTCTCCATAGGCGTAATGGTTTTTATACTGTACAAACCGTATTTTCTCTCCCCCTACACTACTCCTAAATCTACCCATCACAGGAAACTGTGCACATTTTTACTTTCTCACAAAAACTCATTCTGTATGATTTATAAGCCTTTTGAAAAATGGGGACATGGAGAGTAATGTCCTCATAAGTCACCCTCTCCTTGTAATACCTATGTCATTATACAAACTTGTGTCCTGATATGTCACAAACACACACACACACACACTCTCTCTCCCACACGCGCGCACACTCTCTCTCCCACACGCGCGCACACTCTCTCTCTCTCTCTCTCACACACACTCACTCGTTCACACACACTCTCTCTCTCTCTCTCTTACACACACAAACACTCACACACACACATTCTCTCACACACACACACTTACAAACACACACTAACACACTCTTTCACAAACTCACACACATTCACACACACGCGCACACACATTCACGCACACACACTCTCTCTCTCTCTCACACACGTTTGTTTGACTATATCAGTGAGCTCATCTCATAGACGTCCACTGTTTTTCTGACCCCTAAACTCTCACATAAACCTGTGTAAAACATTAGATGTAAAAAGAAACATGATTTGGTCGATTCATAAATGTATTTATAGATTGTGTATGTGCGTGTGTGTGTGTGTGTGTGTGTGTGTGTGTGTGTGTGCATGTGTGTGATATCGCCTCCATTCCCAATGGACCCTACTTGTTTTCCTTCCTGTTCACTTTGAATTGGAGGAAGTGCACGCTTTGTGCCACTGTGTGTGTGTGTGTGTGTGTCACAGCTGAAGTGTCTTTTCTGTGTCACCAGATGCAAAAATCACAGGTTATAAAACAATATTAAGCAGCACAACTGTTTCCAACATTCATAATAAATCATCATATTAGAATGATTTCTGAAGGATCATGTGACACTGAAGACTGGAGTAATGATGCTGAAAAAATTCAGCTTTGAATCGCAGAAATAAATTACACTTTAAAGTATGTTAAAATAGAAAACCATTATTTTAAATTGTAATAATATTTCACAATATTACTGTTCTTTCTGTATTTTTGATCAAATAAATGCAGCCTTGGTGAGCAGAAATGTTGAAACCCAGACATCTTTGTTTTGTAGTTAAGCAGCACATTGGTCAGTTAACTGTCGTTTTAATTGTACTTTATAAATAAATCACCTTGCCCTATCTTCAGTCGGCAGCTGCCCATGTACAGCGGAGATCAGCGCTGGCAGCAGCTCAACCCGAGCCCCGGCGGGCCGTACCTGGCGTACCCCATCCTGTCGTCCCCTCAGCCGCCCGTCACCAGCGATTATGCCGCGTACTATCACGCCATCATGCCCACGCCCTGCCCTCCTGTCATGGGCTTCTACCAGCCCTTCCCGGGGCCGTACGCGGGGCCCCTGCAGGCCGGCGTGTTGAACCCCGTATCCGACTGCAGCGAGAGGCCGCCACCGCAGGGCCAGACGCAGAGAGGAAGAGGCGTCTCACGAACCCCCGTACTGCACAAGGTACGAGACAAGATGTGGATTGTTCAACCACTGTATGTGACCGTGCATTTCAGTAGTTTAAACTAACGCTGATGTGTCGTTTACATCACTCACAGCAGCCGATGGCTCAGCCAATGAGAGCCAAGCGTCCTGTGATGCGGAGCGTGGCGGTACAGAAGGAGGTGTGTGCGGCCGGGCCTGATGGGAGGTCCAAGACAGTGCTGCTGGTGGATGCAGCACAGCAGACAGGTACTGAGCTGACCTTCGAACTTTAATCCTGAGCTAGTCATCCTTGAACCCTGAACATCATGTGCTGTGTGTGTTTTCAGATTTCCCCGGCGAGGCGTCCGGAGGGGTGGTCAGATGCGCGTCGGATCAGGCGAGTCCTCAGCTGTGGAAGAATAAAGCTCGACGCAGGCGCACGTCGCAGCAGGAGTCGTCCAGTGAGCAGGGAGCCAGCGAGGCCGACATCGACAGCGACAGCGGCTACTGCAGCCCCAAACACAACCAGGGAGCCGCCAACACCTCCACCAATCAACACACGGCCGCGGCGGTACGTTCAGATTGTTCAGATTGAGGGTTATTATGGTTGCTGTTTTCTCATCTGTGTGTGTTTGTTTGCAGGCTGTGGACGCTGGCGTCATGACAGGTAAGATCTCTCACTCTTTCACCTGAACACTCATGAGCGAACGTAACATGATCAAGGTCCTTGTGTTTGGTCAGTTCATGCCAAGAACGATAACTGTGACCATAAAGATTATAATTGCAATAATTGCTCAAACTTTAAGAGAAAAGTCCACAACTATAACTATAGCAGAGAAATGATATCATTGGAATCACTTTCAGAGCGATTTTTTTTTTTTTTTTTTTTTTTCCCAGCTGATGAACGATAAAAACATTGACAGCCAATCAGAATCCATCTAGGATTTTATTGTTATCATCATAATTGTCATTATAGTTATCAGAGTTGTTATCATTATAGTTATAGTTATCGTTATAATTATCATTATCATAATAGTTATTTTATTTGACATAATAGCTGATGTTATAGTTTTCATTATAGTTATTGTTATAGTTTTTGTTCTTGGGGTGAATAGGCCTTTAAACGTGTGTGTGTGTGTGTGTGTGTGTGTGTGTGTGTGTGTGTGTGTGTGTGTGTTTACAGCGGTCAGCTGGGGGAATGTTTCCTCACAGGCCGTCCAGAAGCCGTGGACAGACAGGAACACACCGTACCACAGAGGCAGCAGAACACCCGAGCAGAGAAGCTACACACAGGTACATCTCGACCGGTCACATGACAGTGTTGCTCTGATACCTGTGAGTTACTCTACATCATCTGACCCGCAGGACTTCCAGATGAATTTTGGAGGTCGTACAGGAGGACAGAGGAGATCGACCCCTCCAGAGACCCCCAACACACACCTCACACCCGAGCCACTGTACTTTCAGGTACACACACATACACACACACACACACACACACACACACTCACACACAGTATTATCTGTATTTGTTGTGTTGATTGTCTCTGTTTTTCCTGCTTTTCAGGATGAGGATGAGTTTCCTGATCTTGCCACAGGTGGCGCTGCTCAGCGGAATAAACCGGATCCAGTTCAACCCAAACTGCCCAAGAACCTGGTGAGTGTTTCACAGAATCAGAGAGCACAAATTCCCACTCTTTTGTTATTCGCTGAGGGGTAAAAAGAGGTTTGGAATACCTTTGCAGCAATATACTGTTAACAAACATCCCGACAAACACATGAGTCAGTGTCGATTTCCGTTTGGAAGTTCATCGTCAGTTTCTATTATAAAGCGGCTCTCAGTTTTAACTCACATCTGATCTTGACGAACTAAACAGAACAAACGAACTGGAGGAGATTTACATCTCAAAGAAGGCAGAGTCTAAGAGACACACCCACTCATTACATCTTCATTACATGGATCAATGGTAGCTTGAAGACGTATGCCAGACGGATCAAACTTTTCTGGAAAATTCACTTTGACAAGCGGTTTCGAACTCCAGACACAAACTTCGGTTTGACCTAATTTTGTTTGAAATGACTCCACACCTTAAACCTCTCTGTGTGTGTGTGTGCAGCTGGATAACCTCCCAGAGAATTCCCCCATAAGCATCGTGCAGACGCCCATCCCTATCACCAGCTCCGTGCCCAAGAGAGCCAAGAGTCAGAGGAAGAAAGCGCTGGCCGCCGCTCTGGCCACAGCGCAGGAGTACTCCGAGATCAGCATGGAGCAGAAGAAACTACAGGTACAAACACTCTCAGTCTGTAGAGGAGTGTCCTGAACATCACATCTGCCAGGGCTGAAGAACTCAATGTGTGTGTGTGTGTGTGTGTTTAGGAGGCTCTGACTAAAGCAGCAGGTAAGAAGAGCAGGACGCCGGTGCAGTTGGATCTGGGCGACATGCTGGCGGCGCTGGAGAAACAGCAACAGGCCATGAGAGCACGACAACTCAACAACACCAAACCACTGTCATACACAGGTGCAAAACTATAACACTCGATGTATACACATTATTTTTCAAAACAAAAGTCAGCTATTTCTTGTAAATGTGCCATTAGCTGTTATTGGTAATTTATGAATCCCTACATTTATTCAAAATGAATCGCTACTTTTAAAAATGAATCGCTACATTTATTCAAAACATGTCGATACATTATTCAAAAGCAATCTACATGTATTCAAAAGGAATCACTACATTTTTTTTTAAAGAATCACTACATTCAAAACGCATCAATGCATTTATTCAAAAAGAATCGATATATCCATTCGAAATGAATCGCCACATTTATTCATAAGTAATCGCTACATTTAAAACACATCGATACATTTATTCAAAAACAGATAAAAAAAAAATCACTATATTTTTTGAAAAGAATCGCTACATTTATTCAAAAGAAATTGCTACATTTAAAACGCATCGATACATTTATTTAAAAAGAATCGATACATACATCCGAAATGAATCGCTACATTTATTCAAAACGCATCAATACATTTATTCAAAATCAAATCGATACATCCATCTGAAATGAATTGCTACATTTTTCAAGAATTTTTTCAAGAGATTCATTCAAAAACGCTGATTCATCCAATAACGAAAGTATTTATGAGTGAGTCATTGAATCATTCATTCAAACCATTTTTTTTTTTTTAAATAATTTCGATTAATTATACATTTTAATTGGACTGCAGCAATTAACATTTTATCAGAACCTCTAATAAATTACGCTTTTTTGTTTAGTTTGTTCAGAATCATGGGAGAATCATGATCTCTGTTTGAAACAAAACAATCATGATTCTCAGTTTATCCAGAATCGTGCAGATCTAAACAGAATTGTCGCTGCTGTTTTAGGACAAAAACTCTGATTAACATGAAAAGATCATCATGTCGCAGTGTCATGTTGCGTCTGGTTCGGACACAGTGTCACATGTTTTGTTCATCATAATAATCTTCACAAATGAATGAATGCATCTTTCATGAATTTTAAGCTTAAATAAAATCAGCAGAAATAAAAAGTTAAATGTAGGATTTAAACAAACTACACTACGGTCACATGACTTCTGGCTTCATGCAACAACTCTTCAGTCTTTATTTAAAAACATTTTCCCTGAAAGTTTGAGTTGGAATAGAATAAACTAACACTGGTGCGTGTGTTGTTGTCAGTCGGGACAGTGGGCGCTCTGCACGGTAAAGATGGCGGCAGTCGAGTGACGGGACTCAAAAACACGTACACCCCCCCACACAACATCCTGGACTCCAGCGCGCCGCGCATCAAGAGAGGCAAAGAGAGAGAGATTCCCAAAGTCAAGAAGACCACCTGCCATGAAGAAGGTGCTTCAGATCACACACGTGCACATGCCACTGAGCGTGACAGGATATGACATCACAGCACATTAACCCCTCCCTCTCTCTCTGTGTATAGATTATTCTGCAGGAGCGCGAGGTGAAGAAGGGCAAGAGTTCTGCTGATCTCGGCGTGTCTGAAACCGACGAGCAGAGAGACGCTCTGAGCTTCACCGACCCGCTCACACAGGAGCAGGACGGTACGAACACACACAAACACATCATGTGATCCTCATCAAATCCGTGTGACACTGCTGTGAAATATGCGACTGCGCATTTACAGCGTTTCTCCAGATTTGTTCAGAGAAAGCGAGTCTGTTCTCACCTAAACTTCATGAAGTTTTTCTACAAATTAAAAGCTTGATGGTTTAATATTTGAAAATAAAGAAATTAAGATGTAAATATTAGTATTGCAATTTTACTATTGTTCTGTGAATAAAAACTTTAATATTAATTATATAGTAATATTTTTATATTTTACTATAATTATATAAAATATTTATTATATAGTTTATATTTATTAACATAATATATTTAGAATTATTATTAAATATTTTTTTTTTTACTTTATATTAAATCGAGTGCATACTTTTTATATTTAAATTACAGTACAATTGTAATATATTTCTGTCTTTTTAAAAATATAAACAAACGATATTTTTAAAATATTAAAAATTAAAAAAATAGTTTTTACTATATATATTTTACTTTATAACTTTATAAATAAACTATATTAATAAATATATATAGGCATGTATATATTAACATCTCAAAATAATATATGTATATATAATTTATAAATAAATGATTATTATTGTGAGATGTTAAATGTAATATAATATCACAGTTCAAAATTATTTTTATTGCAGATGCAGTTTTGAAAATGAACTTAAGATGTAAAATTAGTACTGCAAATTTACTATTGTTCTGTAAATAAAATGTTTAATAATTTATATAATACATATTACAATAATTCTATAAATATATATATATATATATATATATATATATTAGAATTATTATTATTAAATATAATTTTTTGCTTCATATTAAATCAAATGCTTACTTTTTATTATAATTACAGTACAATGGTAATATATTGCCGTCTTTTTAAAAATATTTATAAATAAACAATATTTTTAAAATATTAAAAATACAAATTACAAGTTATTTACAATTTTTTTTTTTTTTTTTTTTTTTTTTTTTTTTTTACAAATTATTGTGATATATTAACTATATATAAAATCACAGAAAAAGTAAATATGGCAATGTCAGTTTTTTCCCGTATCGTGCATCACAAACTCAATGATGTGTAAGGTGGGCGGCAGTCTTCATCTGTCTTCTATGTGTGTGTTGTAGAAAACGGTCTGAGCATGCCCAGTGATGCGTCCCTGTCTCCAGCGAGTCAGAACTCTCCATACAGCATCACGCCCGTGTCACAGGGTTCACCCGCCAGCTCGGGCATCGGGAGCCCCATGGCGACGTCTGCCATCACCAAGATCCACAGCCGCAGGTTCAGAGAGTGAGTACACACACGGTCTTAAGATCCGTCATGTGATCCGGTCACCAGTGTTGAGTGCTAAATACAGGTGTGTTTTATGATTCAATCCAATGTGGTCACAATCTGTAAACGGGTGCTGAGGTTTGTGAGGGTCACAGGTCAGTGAGTTCACAGCAGTGAAGATACAGCGGCCCACAGTCTCTTCCTGTCAGATCTCAGGCGGGCCTTTGTGCTGCTCGTTCTACAGGCTTTGAGTGGGTTTGGAACAGAGTGAGACTCTGTGCTCCTCAATACACACTGTGTGTGTGTGTGTGTGTGTGTGTGTGTGTGTGTGAAGGCCTCAACAATAAGGATTATTTTCTGTTGGCCACTCACACTAAGATGACACTTATTTTTGAGCTCACACACAATCTGGCTTTTGATTCAAAACATCTGATTGATTTATCATTTTAAACTTTGTCTTTTTTTCCCCTTCACATATTTTAGTAATCATCATAAATTAAGTATTATTTGAAAGCTTAAACACCCAAAATCCATCCTGTTTAAAGCCTTTAACTCCTCCCCTAGTGGGTGGAGTCATGTTTCAAATGTTACAAAATTTACTGCACTGTTGATTTTTCATGGCCGATTGCGACTGCTGATTTTTACAAGTAAATTGGCTGATTCTGATGCCGATTTTTTTTTTTTTCTTTGTTTCAGCAAATTTATTTGTTGTTTATTTGCTCTATAACAGGCAAAACTGACCTTAAAGGGTTAGATCACCCAAAAAAGAAATTTCTGTCATTAATTCCTCACCCTCATGTCGTTCCACACCCATAAGACCTTCGTTCATCTTCAGAACACAAATTAAGATATTTTTGATGAAATCCGAGAGGTTTATGACTCGTCCATAGACAGTAATTTAATCAACACTTTCAAGGTCCAGAAAGGTACTAAAGACATCGTTAAAACAGTCATGTGACTGCAGTGGTTCAACCTTAATGTTATGAAGAGACGAGAATACTTTTTGTGCGCAAAAACAAAACAAAAATAACAACTTTATTCAACAATCTCTTCTCTTCTGGTCATTCTCATACGTTGTTTTCGTCCAGCACTTCCAGGTTCTACGTCAGAACGCCGACTCATTATTGGCCGGCTCCTGCATCAGCATCACACGCATGTGTCGTGCTGATCACGTGATCAGCTTCTGCCAATACTGAGCCGGCATTCGGACGTAAACACTGAAGCCTTCACTGTGTGTCACCTGCGTAAGATAATGACAGGGAAGAGAAGAGATTGTTGAATAAAGTTGTTATTTTTGTTTTGTTTTTGCGCACAAAAAGTATTCTCGTCTCTTCATAACATTAAGGTTGAACCACTGCAGTCACATGACTGTTTTAACCATGTCTTTAGAAACAGCTGTAGATTATCAGTCTGTTTGATGTATCGTGTGTGTGTGTGTGTGTGTGTGTGTGTCAGGTACTGTAATCAGGTGTTGAGTAAGGACATCGACGAGAGCGTGACGCTGCTCCTGCAGGAGTTGGTTCGCTTTCAGGAGCGCATTTATCAGAAAGAGCCCAGCAAAGCCAAAGCCAAGCGGCGGCTGGTCATGGGACTGCGAGAGGTCACCAAACACATGAAACTGCACAAGATCAAATGTGTCATCATCTCACCCAACTGTGAGAAGATCCAGGCCAAAGGTGAGAAACGCCCCTGTTGAGCTGCATTGAGAAACCATCTGTAATTACTTCATGAGTCCCACAGTCTGAATCAAAAGTGTTTAATGTGTTTTTGTGTGTGTGTGTGTGTGTGTGTGTGTGTGTGCAGGTGGTCTGGATGAAGCCCTTTATAACGTCATCGCTATGGCGAGGGAGCAGGAGATCCCGTTCGTGTTCGCTCTGGGCCGTAAGGCTCTGGGCCGCTGCGTGAATAAACTCGTGCCTGTGAGCGTCGTGGGAATATTTAATTACTCTGGAGCAGAGGTACACACACACAACACACACACACACACACACACACAATAGATGAAAGTATCTGCCAAATGCATGCATGTAAGTGAGTGTGTGTGTGTGTGTTCAGGGTCTGTTCAATAAGCTGGTGTCTCTGACGGAGGAGGCGCGGAGGGCGTATAAGGATATGGTCAGCGCTCTGGAGCAGGAGCAGGCCGAGGAGGCGCTGAAGAACGTCAAGAAGGTCACGCACCACATGGGCCACTCCAGAAACCCGTCTGCCGCCAGCGCCATCTCCTTCTGCAGCGTCATCTCTGAGCCCATCTCAGAGGTCAACGAGAAGGAATACGGTACGACCAGGGCCGTGTGATATCACAATGTTGGATCGCAAATGATTAAAATGTCTCCATTTACAGAGATCTTTTGTTCCAGTTCTTCTCTATATCAGTGTCAGTGTTTCTGAAACGCCTCCATCTTGAGTTTTCTTCACAATATTCCTCATTTAAATAATTCATATGCAGAATAAAGGGGCGGGGCCTGGTTGAGTTAGTTAGTAGTGTGTTGAAACTGGCGGTTATGGTAAGGGGCGGGACATTTCCCAAACACCAATCACAACACACTGCTCCAGCCGACCAATCAGAGCACACTGTGCTTTTCAGAAGGAGGGGCTTCATAGAGACAGGAACTAAACAGAGCGTTACTGACAGACTGGGAAGAGAGGAGCTGAACAATGGAGAATATGAGGAAAATAATCAACATTCAATCTAGTAGAGCCCAAAAACCACTTCACGACTTTGTAAAATATAACATCTGTAAATGTTCTGTGTGCAGAAACCAACTGGAGGACGATGGTGGAGAACGCAGACGCCCCGGAGCCGCTGGAGTCTGAGCCCATCAGCAGAGGGAACAACAAAGAGCAGTGTGAGGTCGCGTCACCGCCTCCACAGCCAGTGCCCAGCCCGAGCCCCGCAGCCGCCCGAGCACCGGATGAGTCCCGCACGGATGACCGGCTGGAGTGGGCGTCACAGCAGAGCACCGAGACGGGCTCCCTGGACGGCAGCTGCCGCGACCGACTCAACTCCTCCATCACCAGCACCACCAGCACACTGGTGCCCGGCATGCTGGAGGAGGAGGACGAGGAGGAGGAAGAGGAGGAGGACTACGCACCCGAGCCCATCGTGCCGCTCAGCAGCCGCATTGAGTCCTGGGTCTCCAAGACGCTGGAGAACCTGCAGCTGCGGCGACAGAGCAGCACGGAGGACGAGGAAGACGAGGAGGTGCGGATAAGTGACGAGGAAGAGCTCGACTCCTCTGACCTCGCCGAACCGGCGGCCGACGATAAAGACGTGCCGGAGCCAGTCGTGCGCACGGGCTGACGGCCATTTCACACTCACAAACACTGACTCAGGAAACTATAACGGACAGATCACCCGCTCACACACTCTCTGTGAACGATTCACCGACTGTTTAAACGCCGTCATCATCGGCTCACCCTCAAACCCGCGCGACTTTTCATCTTCAGATGATGCTCTTCATCATTATGAACAATGACTGATGCCGTTGAGCTCCAAAAATAAAGCATCATAACAGTCGTCCATGTGTCACATATCACCTTTGTTCATCTCAAAACACACCATTGGTTGTGCTGTGACTTGACGTCTTAAAGGAATAGTTCGTTCTGTCATCATTTATTCATTCTTGTGTTGTTTGTTTCTTCCGCGAAGCACAAAAGCCGATATGTCTGAACATTTCAGATGTCATTTGAGTAATTTCTTAAAAGATCTTCTATGTTCCACTGAAGCAAGAAAGAACCATATGAAAGCATGTAAATGATGACAGAATGACCATTTTTGGCTGAACGATTCTATTAAACGTAGAGCTGAATCACTGAATCACTCGATTCATATGAACCACTGTCATGATGCTTCCACTGAAGAAATAGTCATGCTTGTTTAAAGCGACATGAGGGCGAGTAAATGATCGAAGGTTTGGGTGAACTCTTTCTTAAAATTAATGAAGGAAACGAACGTTTGTTCATTCCAACACACATACACGTCTGATTTTCTGATCTAAGCGTGCGTTTAGTCTAACCAAAGCATTAACGAACGCTGCAGAAGAGAAACTCAATGCATAACTAATGACGTGGACAAATTAACGAATCCTGGTGTAAATAACATGTTTAAATGTTTCTAATATTCTGTCGTCTTCAGTTCTATTTATCGCGCTTGAATTGAAACAGATCGGGGGTGTTTTATTTCATGTGTTGAATGGTTTCTCCTAGTACTGATGGGATCGTTTCCTGCGGTCGTGTCGGTAAATTGCTGTACCTTATTCTGGTGCTTCAGATGGGCAGAAGCTCCTCTCCGTGTGTGTTTGTCTTTCTAACCATGTTTACTTCGGTCTTTCTCCTCCATCTTTAGTCTTGGATGCGGCTCAGCCACGTTCAACTCCACATGAAGGATTTCTGACGTTATAATGATGTACATTAACGATCTCTTGGTAAATGTCTCAGCGGGTGTATTCGTGACTAACGTGAGGGCGAATGGAGAGTCCGATCCGTCGTGATGTAACCGTGTAAATGTTCTGGATCATCACGATTGATCTCAGTGCAATAAGCTTCCTGTAGCAGCGTTCGGATCCGTGTCTCTCTCTCTCTCTTTCTCCTTCTCTCTCTGTGTTTGGAGTGATTCTCATCGGCGTGTCTTTTGCACTATGTACATAAACGTGAACATGCTTTGGTAACTAATGTGAAACTATCACGCATCTCTGCCGTTCTGATGGTGAAGTCACAGCGTCTGTACATGCAGTAACTGTTCTGACTGATCGTTAATACAATTAAACTGTTTTCAGTAAACTATCTACTGTACCATGTGTTTGTTTTCTCTGAACGAGTGACACCATTTTACTTGTGTTCAATGAGAAACTAATGATTTTATTCATCAGGAATTGATGCGATCGGTATAAAGTGGTGTTTTATATCAAAATCGAATCCTAAAGCAAGACCAGCGGACGTGGAGGCTTAAGGTCCAGAGAATCTTCTCATTTCCCAGCAGTAGCACATCATTAATCATTTCACAGACGCTTTTATCCAAAGCGACTTACAAATGAGAACAATAGAAGCAATCAAACCAGTCTCAGTCTAGCGCAGTACACATAGCAAGGTGTGTGTTTTGTTTTTTAAATCAAGATATATATATAAATAGAATAGTAATTGTTAGTATAAATAGGTCAAGTGTTGACGAAAAAGATGCATCTTCAGCCGTTTCTTGAAAGTGGCTAAAGTTCTAGCAATGTGGTCTGTGAAGTTAAACTGATCATTAATCATAGCTCCAAGGTTCCTGGCTGTCCTGGATGGAGTTATGGTTGACGAATCTAGCTGAATGGAGAAGTTGTGATGAAGTGTTGGTTTGGCTGAGACCACAAGCAGTTCTGTCTTCGCATGGTTGAGTTGAAGGTGGTGGTCCTTCATCCATCAAGAAATCTCTGTCAGGCTGAGATGTGAGCAGCAACCGTCAGATCATCTGGCTGGATTGAGAGGTAGAGTTGTGCATCATCAGCATTGCAGTGAAAGGAAAAAACATGTTTCTGAATGACAGATCCTAGTAATGACATGTAGATGGAGAAGAAAAGCGGTCCGAGCACCGAGCCCTGAGGCACCTCAGTAGCTAGATATTGACTTGGACACGTAACCCTTCCACGACACCCTGAAGGACCTGCCTGAGAGGACGTTCATGAGATGCCCTTTGTCATGAGGGTTGACAGGAGGATCTGGTGGTTGACTGTGTCAAAAGAAGCAGACAGATCCAGCAAGATGAGTACGGATGATTTGGAAGCTGCTCTTGCCAGTCTCAGAGCTTCAATAACCGAGAGTGTCAGTCTCAGTTGAGTGGATGCTTTTGAAGCCAGACTGGTTGTTGTCCAGGAGGTTGTTCTGAGTAAGAAAGGTAGAGACTTGGTTGAACACGACTTGTTCAAGTGTCTTAGCAATGAATGGAAGAAGCGGACAGGTAATAGGCTGATTGGAAAGGATGAGTTTGGAGATGCCAGCCTCTGAGAGTGGAGAGGAGAGGAGATGTGTGTTAGTTTGTGGTGTGGAAAACTGGCCTCTGATGGTTATTGTTTTATTTATGAAGAATGTGGCAAAGTCGTCAGCTGTTAGGGCTGATGAAGGACGGGGAGGAGGAGGACTAAAGAGAGGAAAAGGTTTTGAAAAGCATGCGAGAATCAGAAGAGTTGTTAATTTTGTTGTGGTAGTATGTCATTTTCGCAGTAGAGACATTTGCAGAGAAAGAAGAGAGGAGTGATTGATACAAATCAAGGTTAGTGGGATCTTTTGATCTGTGCTGCTTCCTCTCTGCAGTTTGTTGTTTTGTTGTAACTTTTCTTATGTTAATCATTTTTACTGTGCATCACTTACAACAATGGAGAACCAAACCTGTAAAAATTAAAAAATAAATAAATAGATAGATAAATGAATATGTAATAATGGGAAAATAAATTATAGGAATAAATGACTTGATAACACAAATATATAATTCATTTTAATTAAATTTAATCTTTATTTGTGTATTCCTTCATTATTTTCTGTATTTGTTTTTACATTTATTTTATTATTCAAACTTTTATATATTTAATTTGTTTTTCCATGTTTATTTATTTATTTATGCATTTTTTAAATTATATTTTACATATTTGACAGTGGCCTAAAATGATGACTGAATACATATTTGACTATTAGTTGGATAAATAGTTCTCAACCAAGGGTTTATGATGACTTAAAATGGCTTAAAATATGACAAAACAAAATGTAAATGAGCTAAAACAGCTTAAAATCAAGATATACATAAGCTGAGCTATATGAAGTTGAGCATTTAGATGAAAAGGTTATGATGACAAACATTGCTTTAGATAGAATAATGTCACTGATGAGATCAGGAGCTTGTATTCAGAAAGTAAATGGTTGTAAATTGCTGTCATAAGGTGGCGCTCTTGTCTAAGTGCAGATTGAAGTTTGAGGAGAACAAAGCTGGCACAGATCTGAAGTCAGAAAAAAACGTGAAACGTGCTGAGACGCTTCAGATTTCATCAGTTTAAAACTGTTGTAAAATCTGGCACGAAACCTTCTGGAGTCAGACAGAAGAACTGCATCCAAATCAGAATCGCAGTCGAAACTTTGATTCCTGTTGAGTGTAAGCTGATGTGAGTTTGGGTGGAGAAGCGCTGGGTGACGTCAGACAGCTGCTCGCATTCATCTCACAGCTCACGTGAACCTCTCTCTCAGACAGAGGGGCTTTCCAGAATTCCTCAGTTGGAGTCGGACAGATTCTGTGTGCTGGACAGAAGAACAGAGACGGGGCGACTGTCAAATATCACTGTTGTGGCTGGTTGCTGGGGAATTGCTATACGGTTGCTAGGGTGTTCTGAGTGTTTTCGCAGTCAGATGACCTAGTAAAGTAAGAGCACAGTTTAACCCACCCTGACCGTGAAGCAGCAGTAACACAGAAACCCACAAACAGCTGGAACAAATAAATGCAGAGGAGTGATGAACAGGTTTCAGTATGAGTATTTCACATCAAAAGAGAAACACACTGCAAAAAAAAAGAGATTTGCAAATATCTAAACATTCTTAAATCAAGGTACATTTACTGGAGAAGCAAAATGACTCAAGATATTAAGTCTTGTTTAGTGAAAAATGCATCAGAATGAAGTGATTTTTTTGCTTAAAACAAGAACAATTTGGTAATCAAAATAATCTTGTTTTCCCTTTGAATTAAGTTTATTTTTCTGACCCCACTGGCAAATATTTGTTCTTGTTTTAAGCATAAACTCGCTTAATTTTGATCATTTTCTCATAAAACAACAGACTTAATATCTTCAGTCATTTTGCTTCTTCAGTAAATCCATCTTGATTTATAAATGTTTATATATTTTTGCTAGAAAACAAGACAAGGAAGAAAGTCATTTTGAGCGCCGGACGTTCAGTCGTTGAAAGCGTTCCAGGTCGTTTAGTACAAACACACTGGAATGATTCCCGATTCCTGACGAGACGCTCGACTTCATGTTTTTCTTAAGCATGTTGATTTCTGTGGGTAATGCCAAAGTCATCGGATTCCAGTGTATTAAAGATGCCGAGAAGTGGCGTTATTTCCCATCATGCATTGCCTGAGGCCAGTAACGCTTTTGGAATTCATGTTTTTGATTATGAGAGCGAAAGTGCCGCCTGTGAGCGACCGGCCTCTTCATAAAACATCCAAAACCTGCTCAGAAACAGTCTAATGACAGACGTTTACAAGAACGAAACCAAAGCTGCAGACTCGAGCTGTGACACCGTGTGTGTCCATGAATTCACTAAAGACACGACTGAACATGCTGGTCTGTAGATGAGAACATGCTGCTTTGTTTGTAAACACACATTAGGCTCCTTCTTGGCTGCTTTCAAGTCGCCATGAGATCAAAATTGATATTATTTTTTTTTTTTTATGGAATATTGCAATGTTTATTCCAAATGATTTATCGGTGCACATCATTATTGTTTTAAATTCATGTTCCTCATAATCTTGAATCAGAATATCTTCTCCTCCCTCTTGCAGCATCTCTTCTCTTCTCTGATGACGAAGGCGGGGCAACCTGTCACTCACATGAGATCTACCAATGGCAAACCACAACCATCCAATCAATTCCCCACGGACAAAATCAAGCCCCGCCCTACATTTGTTCTTGTTCCAGAAGTCGTTTTACTTGGATATACGGCACAATAGGGGAGAAAAGGCTAGCGCAACTTCCGTTTCATGTCGACTTTAAGTTCTTATGTTTTTACAATCATCAGGTGTCGGTGCTGTTGGGTTTCTTACTGTCAGTCCAACAGCATGTGACGCGTCTCCAAATGCGTCTGGAGCCAACAGTGACACACGCTTAGAAAAATGCTGCCCGCGGCTGCTGTGTGTGTGTGTGTTTACTGTGGCATTAATCTTTACCACTGAGGGGCTTTTGTCAGACGACAGGAAAACAAGATTCTGCAGCTGTGAACATCCGCCGTCTGTCGCCCTCTGCATCTGTCTGCCTGTCGTTGTGCTGTTGATGGATCTAACACACAGGTCTGATTGGATGACATCATCTGAGGGTCGTTATTTGTCTTGGGTAATGTGTGATGGGCGAGTCGGTGTGAGTCAGCGAGTGAATGACCTCAAACATTAGAGACACGTTACGGTCTGGTTCTAGAGTCATGATCAAATGAGGAGCGCCGTC
Source organism: Ctenopharyngodon idella (assembly GCF_019924925.1). Classification (NCBI taxonomy): domain Eukaryota; kingdom Metazoa; phylum Chordata; class Actinopteri; order Cypriniformes; family Xenocyprididae; genus Ctenopharyngodon; species Ctenopharyngodon idella. The sequence goes on along the minus strand of NC_067237.1, from coordinate 14,681,584 downwards.
GGTTCATCACCTGCTGTATGCTGATGTCAGATGCTCTAATCAGGCTGAATGACCACAAATAAACTTGTGGGCGCACATATTTATATCAGGCTACGTCTACATTAATCTGAATGCATTTGAAAATGACCTTTTCAAATTTTAAAACGCTCTCTGTCCACACTGCACTCTTAGAAGAAAAGGTTCTATACAGAGTCTTAAAGAGTTCCATCAGGCGCTTCATATGTAGAACCTTAAAGGGTTCCTTGTGGCGCTTCATATGTAGAACCTTAAAAGTTCCATCAGGCACTTCATATGTAGAACCATAAAGGGTTCCATCAGGCGCTTCATATGTAGAACCTTAAAGGGTTCCGTCAGGCGCTTCATATGTAGAACCTTATATGGTTCCTTCTGGCGCTTCATATGTAGAACCTTAAAGGGTTCCGTCACGTGCTTCATATGTAGAACCTTAAAGGGTTCCGTCGGGCGCTTCATATGTAGAACCTTAAAGGGTTCCGTCAGGTGCTTCATATGTAGAACCTTAAAGGGTTCGTCAGACGCTTCATATGTAGAACCTTAAAGGGTTCCATCAGGAGCTTCATATGTAGAACCTTAAAGGGTTCCGTCAGGAGCTTCATATGTAGAACCTTAAAGGGTTCCATCAGGAGCTTCATATGTAGAACCTTAAAGGGTTCCGTCAGGCGCTTCATATGTAGAACCTTAAAGGGTTCCGTCGGGCGCTTCACATGTAGAACCTTAAAGGGTTCCGTCACGTGCTTCATATGTAGAACCTTAAAGGGTTCCGTCAGGCACTTCATATGTAGAACCTTAAAGGGTTCCGTCGGGCGCTTCATATGTAGAACCTTAAAGGGTTCCGTCGGGCGCTTCATATGTAGAACCTTAAAGGGTTCCGTCGGGCGCTTCATATGTAGAACCTTAAAGGGTTCCGTCGGGCGCTTCATATGTAGAACCTTAAAGGGTTCCGTCACGTGCTTCATATGTAGAACCTTAAAGGGTTCCATCAGGAGCTTCATATGTAGAACCTTAAAGGGTTCCGTCGGGCGCTTCACATGTAGAACCTTAAAGGGTTCCGTCACGTGCTTCATATGTAGAACCTTAAAGGGTTCCGTCGGGCGCTTCATATGTAGAACCTTAAAGGGTTCCGTCACGTGCTTCATATGTAGAACCTTAAAGGGTTCCGTCAGGCACTTCATATGTAGAACCTTAAAGGGTTCCGTCACGTGCTTCATATGTAGAACCTTAAAGGGTTCCGTCACGTGCTTCATATGTAGAACCTTAAAGGGTTCCGTCAGGCACTTCATATGTAGAACCTTAAAGGGTTCCGTCACGTGCTTCATATGTAGAACCTTAAAGGGTTCCGTCACGTGCTTCATATGTAGAACCTTAAAGGGTTCCATCAGGAGCTTCATATGTAGAACCTTAAAGGGTTCCGTCGGGCGCTTCACATGTAGAACCTTAAAGGGTTCCGTCACGTGCTTCATATGTAGAACCTTAAAGGGTTCCGTCGGGCGCTTCATATGTAGAACCTTAAAGGGTTCCGTCACGTGCTTCATATGTAGAACCTTAAAGGGTTCCGTCAGGCACTTCATATGTAGAACCTTAAAGGGTTCCGTCACGTGCTTCATATGTAGAACCTTAAAGGGTTCCGTCACGTGCTTCATATGTAGAACCTTAAAGGGTTCCGTCAGGCACTTCATATGTAGAACCTTAAAGGGTTCCGTCACGTGCTTCATATGTAGAACCTTAAAGGGTTCCGTCAGGCACTTCATATGTAGAACCTTAAAGGGTTCCATCAGGAGCTTCATATGTAGAACCTTAAAGGGTTCTGTCACGTGCTTCATATGTAGAACCTTAAAGGGTTCATCAGGCACTTCATATATAGAACCTTTTTTGATATGAGCTACGTGAGGAAGAATATTTATGATCATCAAATCTCTTAAAGACATTGGATTGAGTTTTGGTTGATTTAACAGCATGTCTGTGTTCAGCGTCACATCAGACTCACACAAACATTCCTAGCGTGTGTCAGCGCACATGTGAGTGCATGTATGCATGTTTATGTGTGCGTGTGTGTTGGTCTGGCCAAATGACCCGTGTCGACCCAAAACACAAGAGTTTTCCAAACCGTAGATGGTGAAAAATGTGAAGGGAGGTCGTCAGTGTTTTCCTGTGTGTCAAAGGAGAGAAATGAACCTCAGAGGGCTGAAACATCCAAATAACAGAAGCGTGCTGGACGATCATGAACGTCTCTGTAACACCAAACAGCCTGTGATCGCCCAAACACATTCTCATCTCTGTTTGCAGATATTTGCCTCTGATGCTGATGCATTCAAGTCCTCCTGAGAAGTCCTAATAATGACTTTAGGTGCACTGTTAACTGATTTCTTTGCATTAATTCTGATCTTTATTTTTTTGTCTTTGACGGGTGCTGCACAACACAGCAGTACATCGCAATTCACACAGCAGATGCTCTCCATACTAATAGCTCATGTGCAACCCATGAATCCAACAGCTGGTTTAATGTACATTTCGATTGATTAAAGTCAGCTGTGAGCAACTGTGCCGTTGACCCTCACAAAGATTTAACAAGCACAATTCACCTGATCAAAGAGAGTTTTAATGAAAGAATAAAAAAGAGATACTCATATATTGAGTCTATCAGTCAGGAAAAGGTTACACAGACGATTCCAAGGCTCTGGATCTGAACAGACCAACGGCGAGAGCCATAATGTCGGAGCGAAGAACTCTTGGAACGGTGGTGAAACTCCCCAGGAGCGGCCGGCCTGCCAAGGTTTCTCCAGAGGCGCAGCCTAAAATCATCCAGACCATCACAAAAGATCGTCCAAAGAACTGCAGGCTCCTCACAGCTAAGCGTTTGTGGTGCCACAATCAGAAAGAACACCAAGAAGAACACAAACGTTTGTCTATTATTTGCCAAGAAGCACCAATTTGATTCCAAGTGCTTTGGGAAGGTGTTCAGTGGAGCTGAAGCTGTTTGCTCCAGGAGCTGGAAGACTTGAATGCTGCTCAATATCAGATGATGAAGATGAAGCAAAGCTGGATGATGTGAAACACAAGAGCATGTCTGTATGAGAACGGCAGAAAAGAAGCACAAAGACCAGTGTTCAATCCTGAAACCTGACTACTCTTGAATTTCCTTCGAGATTAATAAAGTATCAATCGAATCGAATCAATACCCGTGATTAATGACTCACTATACACTTTTAAAATTAAAGGTTCCAAAAAAGGGTTTTTACAGCGATGCCATAGAGAAACCATGTTTTTGTTCCTTTTAAAAATAAAGTTTTTTTATTGGCATCTATGGTTCCATTAAGAGCCATCAATGGAAACTTTTCATTCCACACAAGGTTCTTCCTTGTGGAAAAAAAGTTCTTTCATTTTTCAAAATAAAGGTTCCAAAAGGGTTTTTAGCAGTGATGCCATAGAGGAACCATTTTAAGCTTTGAAAAGAACCATTTTATTGTTGGTGTGACAAAAATGTTAATGATCTAAAGAACCCTTTTCTATGGAAGCTTGTTTCCACCACCAAATAAAAAATAAAAAAGATATAATTGCGACTTTTCATCTCACAATTTTGACTTTTTTCTCGCAATTGTGAGTTTACATATTGCAATTGACTTTTTTTTCTCAGAAATGCGTGTTATAAAGTCAGAAGTGTGAGTTATAAAGTCAGAATTGTGATATAAAGTCAGAATTGCGAGATATAAAGTCAGAATTGTGAGATATAAAGTCAGAATTGCGAGTTATAAAGTCAGAATTGCGAGATATAAAGTCAGAATTGCGAGTTATAAAGTCAGAATTGCGAGATATAAAGTCAGAATTGCGAGTTATAAAGTCAGAATTGCGAGATATAAAGTCAGAATTGTGAGTTATAAAGTCAGAATTGCGAGATATAAAGTCAGAATTGCGATATATAAAGTCAGAATTGCGAGATATAAAGTCAGAATTGCGAGATATAAAGTCAGAATTGCGAGTTATAAATTCAGAATTGCGAGATATAAAGTCAGAATTGCGAGATATAAAGTCAGAATTGCGAGATATAAAGTCAGAATTGCGAGTTATAAAGTCAGAATTGTGAGATATAAAGTCAGAATTGTGAGTTATAAAGTCAGAATTGCGAGATATAAAGTCAGAATTGTGAGATATAAAGTCAGAATTGTGAGTTATAAAGTCAGAATTGTGTGATATAAAGTCAGAATTGTGAGTTATAAAGTCAAAATTGTGAGATATAAAGTCAGAATTGTGAGTTATAAAGTCAGAATTGTGTGATATAAAGTCAGAATTGTGAGTTATAAAGTCAAAATTGTGAGTTATAAAGTCAGAATTGTGAGATATAAAATCAAACATTTCAATAATCTAAAAACCTTTTTCCATTATTAAAAAACCTTTTGTACAATGGAAAGGTTCAATGGAAAACATCAATGCCAATAATGGAAACACTGAAACAAGATTACCCACTCAGAATACCTTGGCAAATGCATAGCAACACCCTGGCAACACCTGAGCAACATGTGAGCGGCGTCTGCGGTTTCAAAGGTAAAAACCCAGTTGAAATCTTATAATCTTTGTGTGCGGTTGTGCAGGCGGCGCTACATGAACCTGAATGCTCTGTGATATCAAAGCAATCTAGACGTGATTAATGATGATTGATTCTGTGAGATTTCAGATACTCCTCCCATATCGTTGATCGTCTGGGAGTCAGAGCGCTCGATTCCTGGAGTCCAAGACCACGGGAAATGAAAGGAGACACACTCGCTCCTGAGCCAAAGCAAATAAACAGTGTGAGAAAGTTTGAGTAAGACGCTTTCGCACAGGCACACGCACCCCCCCGTCCCTCCATCCGTCTGCGATCCACACGAGGCCGGGAACAGGAACAGGAATGGGATGCTGTTATTGGGTCACGTGCAGTGAGAGAGAGGACTGAATTCCTGAAAAGTAGGTCAGTATATTGCAGCATCTGTTTAAGCCATAGAGCCGAGCCTTAGAGAAAGTAAACACAGAAGAATGAGCAGAAACACTGTTGATCAGCCTTGAACCCCACAGCCGACGGGACCCTGAGACACGCTGACGGCCGCGGGAATCCTGCTGAACTGTGACGTTAAGATAGCTAATGCACAACACAACGAACGCCACTTAACCCCACGACACTGGCCATCAAAGTTTGGAAGAATTACGTTTTTTTTTTAAAGAAAGAAGTCTCTTCTGCTCACCAAGGCTGCATTTATTTAATCAAAAATACAGTAAAAATTGTGAAATATTATTGCAATGTAAATCAGTTGTTTTCTATGTGAATATATAGTAAAGTGTAATTTATTCCTGTGATCAAAGCTGAATTTTCAGCATCATTACTCCAGTCTTCAGTGTCACATGATCCTTCAGAAATCATTCTAATATGATGATTTGCTGCTCAAGAAACATTTATGATTATTATCAGTGTTGAAAACAGTTCATATGTTTGTGGAAACCGTGATTCATTACCATTCAAAAGTTTGGGGTAATATCTTAAACAGAGATTTATACTTTTATTCAACAAGGATGCATTAAAGTGACAGTAAAGGCATTTATAATGTTACAAAAGATTGTATTTTAAATAAATGCTGTTCTTCTGAACTTTCTATTCAAGACTAGAGTAATGATGCTGAAAATTCAGCTTTGATCACAGGAATAAATTACATTTTAATATATATTCACATAGAAAACAGCTGTTTTAAATTGTAATTGTAACACAGTTCGTAGATATGGGAAGAAGGAGGCGGGAACCGGCGAACACAACTTTAATATATAAAATAAACAAATACAAAACTAAAGTCCTCACGGACGTCTGCCGGCCACACAAACATAATAAAACATAACTTAAAGTCCAAGCCTGGTCCTCTCTCGTCCTTCACTGTCGTCGCTCCCCTTTTATGCTTCCGGAGCTCCTCCGTGAGAGATTCGAGACCGGTGCAACACGCAGCTGACGCTCATTATCACTCGCTTCACCGGCCTCGCACCGTTCCCTCACGGCTCTCGCCCGCCCTGCTCGTCACAGTAATAATATACACTCACTGGAAATTAATTGTTGGATTTACTTAAAAAAGCAGTGTCAAGTGTGTTCCACGCAACTATATTGAGTAATTTGTACAAATAACAATTTAGTTGTATGAACAAAATAAATTCAAGTAAAACTGACAAAATTTCTTTGAGTAAAAACAAATCATTTGAATTTGTCACTGTTACATAATATTTATAAGTGCAGTTTACTTAATAATGTTATGTTATATTTATAAAAGTTTATTACGTAAGGTGAAGACATTTATTGATTTAATTATATTAAATTAACTATTTGCTCTACAAAATAAACAACTCAGTTAAATTAAGTTACATGAGTTTTTAAGTAATGTGAACAAGGATGGTTTGAGTGAAACTAACAAAAGTGAAAGTTTTTTTTACTGTATTTTTGATCAAATAAATGCAGAAAAATACACAGCCCCACACATGACATGCAAGAAAAAAAATTAAATCGTGCACACGATTTACTAATTCGTTCCCTCGATTTACTAAATCATGCATGTTTTAAATCGTGCACATAATATATTAGTATATACATTTACGCAGCGGAAGCAGTGAAATATGCATGAAATTTTTGAAATTTGCAGTGTGTGTGAAAGGAAAGGTGTTGTGCGACCAACCGTCAACTGGAAAGGAAAGTCGTTTCAGAGGACCAGCGAGTGATGACATACAGTATAGATTAATGAAGACAAACATTTAATTGATTATAATACACTGATGAGATCGAGAATGTGTATTAAGAAAGTAAATGAGTTAGTTTTGAGTTCATGTTGACTTTAATGTTGACTTGACTTTCTGATGATTGACACACACACACACACACGCACACTTACACAGAGCGAGTCCAGCGAGAGAAGGGTGCGGCTCGTGTTCAGATGGTCTGTTTCTCCACCCACCGTGTGCCATTGTTCCTGCATCAGTCTCAGTCTTGACTCTGTTGGGTTGATATCTCCTCGTCTCTACACTCTAAACACACATATACAACTGACATGTCAAGATGCAGCTCATTCTGAAACAAATTTAAATTTTCTTCTCAGAATTGCAAGTTTATATCTCGAAAATGCAAGTTATGAGCTTAATAAGCTTCCATACACTGGTCTTTACATGGTACTCCAATGCACTTCAAAAACTGACATGGTATTTCCATGATACCAGGTCTAAAAAGTATGTTTTTGTTGTTGTTGTTGGGGTTTTTTTTTTTAGTAAGTGAGACCACATGCCTCTCAAAACCAGCGCTTTGACATGCTCATGGTTTGAATTGTGTATTGTGCAGCACGTCTGGAGGGTAAAAGTCATAAATTGTTTCCCATGAGCCCCCTCTCTCATTGTGCATTGTTCGTGTTCTCTCATTACATGAATCAAGGTGCTGCCAGCGAGCGCGCGCCCGCGCCTAACGTGACTGGGAACGCGGACAAGAGATGATGCTGCCGCAGAAGTATGAGGCGCGCTCCCGAGCCGCGCGCCAATGTCTGTCAGCAAGTGAAAGTTAAAAAAAACCTTCAAAAACGCACTTTTTGACTGAGTTAATTTATCACAAAACCTTCCCGGTGTTGTGGTGATTCAGGTAAGGTGCTGTGGAAGTATTATATCAGAACAGTTCACTGAATTATTACCATCTATAGTATTTACACGGTATTTCATCTAAAAGTTATAAACGAGTGACATTTATGTATCGTATTCTTGGAAGTACCTTGAATATGGTAGTTGTCTCCTTATAATGATCGCCTTTGTCTTCATTTGTACGTCCCTTTGGATAAACGTAGGAATTTCCACCGCATTAGAAAAAAAAATCATGCTTTTATAAATCATAATATTAAGTTACTAAGTCGAAATTATGACTTAAAAAGTCTTTAAAAAATCGAAATCGAGATATACTAAATTGATGTTGTGACTGAAATTCGATATAAAAAAGTCGAAATTCTGACTTAAAAATTCTTAAAAAACAAAATGATGACACTAAATCGATGTTGTGACTGAAATTTTATATAAAAAATCAGAATTATGACATACTAAGTCAAAATTGCTTACTTAAAAGCCGTAATTATGACAAAAATTCGAAATTCTGACATTAAAAGTCTTAAAAAAAAAATCGAAATTATGATATACTAAATTGTTGTTGTGACTGAAATTCGATATAAAAAGTCGAAATTCTTACATACTAAATCGATGTTGTGACTGAAATTCGATATAAAGTCGGAATTATGATCAAATTCTTGCTTAAAAGCCGTAATTATGACAAAAATTCGAAATTCTGACTTTAAAAGCCTTAAAAAAATCGAAATTATGATATACTAAATTGTTGTTGTGACTGAAATTCGAAATAAAAATTCGAAATTCTGACACTAAATCGATGTTGTGACTGAAATTCGATATAAAAAGTCGTAATTATGATCATACTAAGTCAAAATTCTTACTTAAAAGCCGTAATTATACGAAAAAGTCGAAATTCTGACTTAAAAAGTCTTATGACATCGAAATCATGACATACTAAATCGATATTGTGAATAAAATTCGATATAAAAAGTCGGAATTATGACATACTAAGTTGAAATTGTCGAAATTCTGACTGAAAAAAGTAATATTCATGGCATAAAAAGTCGAAAATCTTACAAAATGTCATACAGTTTTTGAGCTTCCATGTAAAAGCGTCTTTAACGGCATAAATGAGACTCGTCATGCCCGCCTCACTCAAATCGCGCATGTTCTCGCGAGATCAGAGGGGAGCGAGTGTTTTCAGCTGCGGCTGGACGAGGTTTGAGTGGCGCAGCAGAATGAGCGCTGATGCAGTAACGCAGCCGCAGCGCACACACTCATCCTGCTGCGCTTTGTGTTGCATCTCTGCGTCGCCTTCACTCTCTTTTTCTCACCCTGACAACTTTTATCAGGCACTTTAAAGTCTTTATTTTTGCACACTTACTGGAGGAAACTTCATCTTCATCTTCTTCATCATCTACTGGAGGTACAGAAACTTTCTTTCCCTCAGTTTTGCTTCTTTAGTTTCTCTGTTGTCGTATTCTTGTTTACTTTCCACAAACACGTATAACTAACAAACACACACACAGCTCTTCTTTTGTTCGTAATAATGTGTTTTATCAGTTTTGATATTAATGCGAGTTGCTGGTCGTGCAGCGGGAGCGAGCGCAGAATGAGGCGGCTGCTCGTGCTCGCGGCGGGACTCTCAGCGCTCGTGTCGCTGTGTGTATCTGCGCAGACGCTCGACGCAGGCGCAGACAGAGCTGCGCAGACGCCTGACACGGAGCAGCCGAGAGCGAGCCGATCGAAACGGCGAGGCGGCGGGCAAGACGTGCTGAAGGGGTAACGAGTCACTCCATCACAACATTTACTCCAAACACCATAGTAAAACTGTCATTAGCAGCAGTTAACGAGTTTTAAAGGCTGTGGGAACTCTGTTTACCGCACTTAATTATGCGTTAACTAGTGTCATAATAACATTAATAACCGCTTTGGTTTCATAAACAGTGCAAGAAAGTGCTGTTTTCATAATTTTGTTGATTGTTTGTTTTGTAAACATCTCAAATTCTGTGTTCGTGATCATTTTGATGAGCCTAATAAAACACAATAATTACATAGATGAAAATATCAAACTATGGGAAAGAATAAGTGCATAAACTATTGTTTAAAAATTACTATATGTCTGGCTTAAAATGAACCCAAAATATGTTGGAAATTAAAAATCAGACACATAATTACTAGAGGCAACAATAATAATCAAAAGGAGAACATTTATTAATAAGCAATTTATTCATTAATTCATTAAACTTTTAATAAATGTTTATTTATTAAACATAATAATAAATGTTAATTTCCAACATATTTTGGGTTAATTTTAAGTGAGCAATACTGTAATTTTTAAACAATAGTTGAGTTAAATAAAACTACCCAGCATGTTGGTCAAAACAACCCAATCACTGGGTTTGTCCATTTTCAACCCAACTTGGGTTTTTTTAACCATAGCATTTTTTAGAGTGTATAACTAAATAGATCATAGGAATTAAATTAAATTAATCTATTTAGATTAATTTATTCTTGTATTTTCTATTTATGCTCTTTTCTTTATATATTTTTTTATTTTTAATTCTTGTTGGTCTTATTCTACGTACAGAGATCCTAATAAAAAACAATAATCACATACATTGATCAAGATTAAAATATCAAGCATTCAATTTTAAGACAAAAAAAAAAACCATATTATTCCCGTGTTAATTTTATTCTATGTGCAAAGCGTCCCACTTTATATTAAGTCTCTCTAACTACTATGGAACTGCTAAGATTTAAATAAATCATTTGATGCATAATTTTTGTTTTTGAGGGAAGTACATAGTAGTTAAAAATGCCTAAAATAAAGGGACGTGTGTGACAAATAAAATTGGAATTTTCCTCAGAAAATATTGTTTATTTGCCGAACTCCTCCCGCAGGCCGAATGTGTGTGGATCCCGTCACCATGCGTACTGCTGTCCCGGATGGAAGACCTTGACCGGAGGGAACCAGTGCATCGTTCGTAAGTCTTCATCCACTTCCTCTTTGGTGTGAAAAGCACAAGTAAACACACACGCGCACTATCTGCATGACTGTACTGCGGTGGAGGGCGGGGGGTTCAGTATACATGTTGTTTTTGCTTTCGTCCTGTAAATGAATAGATTGGCAGTGTTCAGGATCGTTGTGTGATTTTGGCGGTCTGCCGTCTCCCAGGCGCGGTGGGTGGGGTGATGTTGTTTACATGTGAAGGTCAGGCACACTAATGGATCTCGGTCACAATGGCCCAAGTCTCTCTGACCTCCTCACCTCTCACTGACCACACTTACAAGAGCGTTCCGGTAATAACCAGGGTTTGGTCACATTCCAATTACATATGCATCATTTAATCGCATTAATCCGATTAAGCCGATATTTCCTGAATAAGACAGCTGGCATATGCCTCGATTGAGTGGAAGACGGTCTCATGGAAAAAGACCTGACAGCAGGACCAGACCTCAGTCTGCAGACTTTGATTTGTGGGATGAATTTGAAGACTGGACAATTCTTTTTTTATGCAATATTGCAGTGTTTTTAAATGATTTATCAGTGAAACTCGTGAAACTCGGATGGATGGATGGATAGATAGAGAGATAAATAGAACAATAGGATGGACGGACAGATGATGGATGGATGGATGGAATGATGGATAGGTGGATGGATAGGTGGATGGATAGATAGATAGATAGATAGATAGATAGATAGATAGATAGATAGGTGGATGGATGGATGGATAGATGGTTAGAGGGAAGGATGGATGGATGGATGGATAGATAGATGGTTAGAGGGAAGGAATGATGGATAGGTGGATGGATGGATAGATAGATAGAGAGATAAATAGAACAATAGGATGGACGGATGGATGGATGGATGGATGGAATGATGGATAGGTGGATGGATGGATAGATAGATAGATAGAGAGAGATAAATAGAACAATAGATAGATAGAACAATAGATGGATAGATAGGTAGATAGACAGATGGGTGGATGGATGGATAGATAGATAGAAAGAGAGATAAATAGAACAATAGATAGATAGACGGACAGACGGATAGAACAATAAATGGATAGATAGATAGATGGATGGATGATGGATAGATACATAGAGAGATAAACTGATAGATAGATAGATAGATAGATAGATAGATAGATAGATAGATAGATAGATAGATGATAGGTGGATGGATGGATGGATGGATGGATGCATAGCTGGTTAGAGGGAAGGATGGATGGATGGATAGATAGAGAGATAAATAGAACAATAGGATGGATGGATGGATGGATGGATGGATGGATGGAATGATGGATAGGTGGATAGATAGATAGATAGATAGATAGAACAATAGATAGATAGATAGAACAATAGATGGATAGATAGACAGATGGGTGGATGGATGGATAGATAGATAGAAAGAGAGATAAATACAACAATAGATAGATAGACGGACAGACGGATAGAACAATAAATGGATAGATAGATGGATGGATGATGGATAGATACATAGAGAGATAAACTGATAGATAGATAGATAGATAGATAGATAGATAGATAGATAGATAGATAGATAGATAGATAAGTGAGTGATAGGGGGATGGAATGATGGATAGGTGGATGGATGGATAGAGAGATACATAGATAGATAGATACATAGATAGATAGATAGAGAGATAGATAGATAGATAGATAAATAGATAGATAGATAGAGAGATAAATAGAACAATA